>NC_092876.1:313432872-313477872 GCF_028372415.1 Notamacropus eugenii
CTATTTATAATCTGAAATAGACAAGTGCTCTACACAGTGGGTCTCAGGAGACACCATGAAGGATGTCAATCACAGGTTACTATGGTGATAGGTGGAGCACATGGATTTATCAAAGACAAAGAAGCTATTTTGCAGAGCCAAAGCCTGAGGAGGCTAAAAAAGGCAAAAATGTCTCAGCAGCTAATTTTGATGCTTAATTAAGAACAATCAACGGTCATTTCCCATTGTAATTTAGCAATGGCATAAGATTTAGGAACTTTGAGCTAGAAATAAGGCTAATTAAACAAAGGTTATCCTATCCTGAGCAATGAAAAATACTGGATGGAGAAACAGACTTTCTGCATTTAAGTTCTGGCACAGGTATCAACTGTGTGACCTTGGGCAAATCATTGTCTCTTGGCTCTAGTAGTGGGGAACAGTGAAAAGAGTGCTGGATTCAGAATCAGAGGACATAAGCTCAAATCTTACATCTATCACTTTATTATAACATGCACAATTTTTAAAGTCTTTCTATGCCTCTATTTCCTCAACTCTAAGTTGAAGGATTTAAATGAGATGACCACATTTGTGATCCAATAGTTCTGTGAAAATTATTTCTAACATTCTATCCAGATTTACCATTCTTCAGTTTTATAAAATTCATTCAATATATTTTTATTGAAAAACTCTCATAAGGTTAGGATTACAGAAGGAAAACAAAGTATGGAAAAGCACAACATAGATATTGGAGCGTCCCAAATAGAGAGCTAGAAGGTTACTGAACAGCTCTCTAGTCAAAGCTCTTCATTTTGTGAATGAAAAAGCCAAGACCTTCAAGATAGTTACCTGTCCAAGGTCATATAGATAGTAAATGCCAAAAATATGATTTAATTCCACATCATCTGATGATATAACCAGTGCGCTCTCCGTTGTACCATACTCTCTCCCTGTCTTAAGGGAGAAAGCACAGCAATGTAAGTAAAATTAACAATATGATAGATAATGAAAAGAATAGCACAGCAATACATCCCAGGTTACAAGTCAGGATGCTTGTATTAAAGGAGTGGTTTAGAGAACATGGGTTACAGATGATCACAAAAGGAAGGAATCATTTCAGCCTGGGGTTGTCAGAAAAGTTTTGTGGAAGATGTCAGAAATGAATTTGGCTTTAAAGGATGTACAGTATGTAGTTGAAATAGAGGAGAAGGGAACTTTAGAAACAGGGAGAAATTCAAACAAGTTTTCAGAGACCGCAGTAAGTATAGTGTGGTTGAGGACAATGAATGGGCACACCTGCCTAGGTTCTAGTGTTTGCTCAGTTGAAAATGCAAAGGGAGATTGAGCCACATTGTAGACATGGGTTTGGAGGCTATTTCAGACCTGTACATGAGGTATGTAAAATCAGTGAGGAACCAGAGATTAGCAACTTCTAACAGGACTTGAAATCCAGCTAGTTTTAACCAGCTCCTCAAACTGAATCACTTCCGTAACTGTTAAAGTTTATAAAATCCTTACTACTTGTCAGTCACTGTGCTAAAGTCCTTTATAATTATGTTCTCATTCGATCCTCACAACAAACTTGGTAGGTAGATACTATTATTATCCCATTTTACAGATGAGGGAACTAGTCAAACGGAGATTAAGTGACTTTGCCTAGTGACATGCAGCTAGTCTGAGACTGGATTAATCTTAGGTTTTCTGACTCCAGGCCCACTACTCTTTACATTATGCCACCTAGTGCTTAACAGTACAGTCTAATGACATTATACCTTTCCTATCCCTATAGACCTCTGCTCTTCCTGGAATGCAAAAATCAGACCTCTACCAGAGCTGGGAACAAAACTCAGCTGTGGAGGGAGGAGCAGTAGCCCTTTCAGAGGTGGGGTAACTCAGGCTTTTCAATCCAAATATAGTTAGAAATTCAAAATCTGAACATGAGGATATGGAGAGTTATGACCTAAAACACATTCTAACTGGGCAAATGAAGAGATGTGAACCTGGAAACTTTCTTTTATGCATCCTCAAGAACTGGGTTGATAACAATTAGGGGTGATAACAGAAATGAATCTGGGGCTAGTAATTGGAGTTCCAGTGCCAGAAAAGTTCCTAATGCTAGTTCAGATATGTTTAGGTCAACAACTTCTAGCAGATGAGATAGCTGCTACGGTCTCAGCCCCAACTGTATCTCATGGATGTGCAAGAGTACATACTTTCATCCTTGTTCCTACCCTCTAATCTTAAACTGGGACTATCAAGCTCTGATTTGTAACTGACAAATAGGTATGACTCCATATTAAGATGTGCATGGTTATTTACATATTGCAGGGATCTACATTTCAGAGCTCCAGCTCTAAAGAATTCAGGACCCTGACAAAGTTTAGGAATTTTTAGACAATAGAGAGACAAAAAAGGGGCCTTCTTGTCGTATAACTTTTCTGCCCAACCTGGTCTGTGAATTTGTCATAACATTTTTAGTTTGGCAAATAAAAATGTAAGCTGGTTAGATTTAAATATAGGGTATGATAAAAATGGTAAGAGATTCACTGTTCTGATCCAAATTGCATTCAAGTTTATCTTTCTAAATATATGGATTATTTGTTCACTCGTTTCCTTCCTTTCCCATATGGACATCAAGCTCTCAATAGGACATTTGCTGTAATTACTTTTATTTAGAGAAAACTAAGGTTAAATTATAAACTTGCAAACATAACAGCTCATTCCATGTAGGTCTAATAGTCATTAATCAATCAAAATGAAACTAATGAAGTTAATATTTATTCTTTATACATCAGGGTGGTAGGCAATGTAGGAGATGTGAAAGAAATATAAGGTATGGTAAGGTATGGTATCCTCAAAGAATTCATAAGGGGCTTCCTGGTAAAGATTGTTGCCTGAACATTTCTAGCCAAATTTAGCTCTCAACTAACTCATATCACACAAGAAATTTTAGAAAATAAAGCAAAATAATCAAAATCACTGTGATAAAAAAAACTTGGTAACTTGATTAAGTTATCCATTCCATTTCATTCCTTCACAAAACAAACAAATCTGAAAACCAATAAAGAATTACACTACCAGACCCTAATTACAGTCTGCATAGGAAAATTTTACAAAGCCAACATGCTATAATCACTTAGCTTGGCATTTATATCATTTGATATTGGGCATGTCAGTTGTTCTTACTACCTACTCCATCCAAATTTTCACCAAAGAAGAAGACCTCAGAGGTCATTATCCCCAAACTTGCCACAAAGCTTCCCAGTAAAGGCAAAGGCCTGAGTTGGGTAGGAGGAGAAAGACACAAAGGTCATGATCCATAGAAGTGAAACACACATCTGGGCCAGTCGTAAAGAGAAGGAATACATAAGGTGATGTCAATCACACTTGCTTACCAAAGCCCTAGAGCTCTATTTGATGAAGAGTAAGCTTACTATATAAACACGGTTTTTATGTTAATAAATCAACATCCCAGTAACTCCTGCAGCAATTTCAAAGGCAAGAAACACACAAACACACACACACACACACACACACACACATGCACACCCACACACAAACAGAACTGGAATGGAAGAGGTGTAGTTTTACAAACTAGCCCTAGAGCTGAATATGAAAAAAATGAAGAATTAATCAAATAAGAAATTAACAAAGATTTTTAAGTGCTTATTATGTGCTAGAAACTGTGCTAATCTAAAAATAATCCTTACAACAAAGAAAAAAAAACATTGATTAAGATAATTTTGTTGTTGGTCAGTCATGTCCAACTCTTTGTGACCCTATTTTGGGTTTTCTTGGCAGATATACTCTAGTGGTTTGCTATTTCTTTCTTCAGCTCAATTTACAAATAAAGAATTGAGGCAAACATGGTTTAGTGAACTATTCATGATCACTCAGCTAGTGTCTGAAGTCATATTCCAACTTGGGAAGATGAGTCTTCCTGATCCAAACCCAGTATTATATTCATGAGCCACCTAGCTACCCTGATTAAGACAAGCAAGAAATAAAATTAGAAAATATGATGTTTCTCTAATATTTACATACAGAATACCAGAGAAGAGAAGGCATTAATTGCAAGGACATTGAGAGTAGGTGGAACAGGAACTGTGAAAACATTACCAAAATAGTAAGCATTTTGAAGAAATGGAACTCAACAATTCAAAGAAAAAAAATATTAGAGCACACTAAAAAGACAACATAATTAAAGAAATATATATGATACCTACCATCACTAACAACTGACTTGAAAACCAGAAAAAAACATATTTGTATAAAATACTTTTAAACCCCTCAAAGCAGAAATAAATCTAAATTCTGTATACAAGGAATTGCAGAATAAAGTCTCTGGAACTGTTTGACCCAGAAGGAAACATAAAACTAGATTAAATTCTGGAGTTGCTAGTGGGGAGAAATTATAAAGTTAACAAAACTAGAAATGTGATTTTCCAACTGCTGTACTTCTGGGTCAAAGAAAAAAAATGGTTCAGTGAGTAAGGAAGAAAAAGAAAGACAATTTTCCCCTCAGGAGTACCAGTGAGAATATAAGACACCAAGACATAAAGGAAAATACCCAATGATAATTTATCCCACAAAGATAAGTTAAGTTGAATAGAAAGAAATGAATTTTCAATAAAATTGATGACTCCCAATTATACGAGTTGAGTAGAAACATAGCAATGTAACAACAATAACTTAAAGAGGTAAATAAATTTACTGAATTTAAAAAGGATAAATGGGAATTATTGATATCCCTAAAGGGGAAGAAGAAAGGATAAGTATCTATTAAGAAATCTGTCCACCATCACTAAAGTTTTAGGAAGCAGCATAGAAAAAGAAGTTCAGTCCGGGGGGACAGAGAGACACAGACAGAGGGGGAGAGGGAGAGAGAGGAGGGGAGAAGGAGAGATAGAGACAGACAGACAGATAGACAGATAAAGACAGACACACAGAGAGACAGAGAGAAAGTGAACGAGAGAATTTTTTAATGGTTCAAGAGAGAAATAAGAATTGTGAAAATACAATTTATGGTCAGCACAACAGAAATAATTAGCAGACTAGAAAAAAATTGAATTTATAAAGTGAAGTAGAATGTGGAAGAAGCAAAGCAAAAAAAGACTAATAACTTTAAAAGACAGCATGATTTCTATACAAGTAATATATATCAACTTGAAGTCAAGCTTTATAGATAGAACTTGGAGATTATGCTTCCCAGAAGAACATAACAAGTCAAAGAACAAAACTCAATACCACAATACAAGAAGTCATACCAGAAAAATTCCTAGAACTTCTGAACACAGACAATAAAGTGGCAATAAAAAAATTCACAGATGTCCTACAGAAAAGAAGAAAAAAGTTTAGGTTGCAAACTGTAAGACACATAGTGTTTACATTTACCATGTCCACTGACAAATAACAAAATTTGCAAGGAAGCAGGTTAAAGATCTTCCAAAATAATAGAAATGAAATTTAAATAACACAGGATTATTCTGTATCTACCACAAATCAAAAGAGAAAGTGTAATGATGTGTTCTGAAGAGTAATACTGATCAAGATGCCACCCAAGGTAACAGGCCTTGCCTTTCTGAAAAAAAAATGGGCAATAAATAAAAAAGAAGTGTTTTTTAACTAGTCCTAAGAAAACCACATATTAACATTTTTTGCTTTGCAAATATCTCCCCCTCAATACAAGAAAAGTTAACAAATATAGCAACCAAAGAAGTCAGAGATAAAAAAAAAGTCTGAGAAAAAATAATAAAAAAGGAAAACAAATACTAGAAAGAGAAAGATACATATGGGTTTAACAACAACAACATGACAACAGATGGATCTTTAGAAACTTTAATTCTATGAGGAACATAGAGACTAAATGAGGAATAAATAAATCTAAGGGCTGTCTTACTATGAATAATTCTCTAAAATAGGGAAGAGAAAATGATGAAGAGAATAAAAATAATTGTTTTTAGAAAATTTTGCAGAAAATGAAAAGAATTCCCTTAAGGACAAAACAAGTTGAAAGCAGAGAGAGTAAGCAGAATTTTCTTGACTGGTAGGGAAAAATTAGATAATTAGATAAAAGAAAGGAAAGAGAATAAGTTAAGCAAAGTGACAAAATTAAGGTGACAATCAATGGAGTGGGATGATTGAAGATGATGGAAAGAGAGTCAATGAAAATAAGATTGCCTCCAAATAGATCAAACAAAAATAACTGGAAACATGCTATCATACTAAGAAAAGGAAGCAAGCAAAAAGTCTTAATGAAAAAAATATAAATAGAGGAAGGCCTTTATTGAACTCTTGCTATGTGCCAGCCACTGTGCTAAACACTGAAGAGACAAATATAAGCAAAAAAGTCAGTCCCTGACTTCAAGGAACTTACATTCTAATGAGGGGAGAAAATTCATAAAAGGGAGCTGGAAAGTAAGGGCAGGCAGAGTAAGGGAGAAGATGGAGGATGGTGGTAAGAGAAGGTGCCTGTAGGGTACATGCCACTGGTCCTCCTTGAGAACAATAATAACAACAGATTGGTGAGTCCAAAAAGCAATAGAGCAATGAATATGACTGATCTGACCCAGTGATAGAAATAGAAGCATGCAAAAAGACCTAACCAGTGGAAGAAAGGAGCAAGTATGTGGAAAGCTGTCCCGGGGTGAGGAGGGAAATTCAAGGTTAAGAGGCAGCTGAATGAAGTTAGAAAAGTCAGAATCAGTGTGGGAGGGAAATGAAATGGAGGAAAATATAAACTTATTTCTCATAACTTTAAATGCATATAAAATAAAAGAGTATGACAGATTAGAGAAGGAAAAAAATAGGACAAAAATCCCACAATCTTTTGCTTTCAAGTAATGTCCTAAAAGACAATCTCTGAACATATACATTAAAAACCGAGGGAAAAAAGAGATCATGAAATTGATCATATAAGTTAAATTAACTTGAATGTTCAATAAATCAAGAGCCTTTAAATTAATATAAAAATTGTAAAAAATTAAAAAGATAAACAATTGCAAACAACATCTGGTTGAGCCAACAAATTTGAGAGCTTTTAATAAAAGACTAATTAAAAATAACCATATACCTAAACTGTGTATATATGTACATATATACATATATATACTGTGTGTATTTACATACACATATTTACTTATTAACAAAACCCAGTAGAATAAAGAAAAATAAATTCCATTGAAAAGAACAACAAAAAGAAAAACCTATCAAAAGTATGATGGATTTATATGAAAATTATTATAAAATCCTTCTTATAAAGAAAGAATATTTAGTAAAATATTATCTATTCATCATAAGACTAAACCAATGATTACTAAAATGATTTCCATACCTAAATTAATTTACAAATTTGATGCCATGTTAAGTGCTGTTGTTTGCCCTTTGTTCTTGAAGAAGACATCATGAGGTTGATGTCTTGACTGGCATGTGGATTGCATTTAAATAAGGCAGGGATGCGCAAAGTCATAGCCTCATTTTCCCCTCTGCAATCATTGAAGTCCAGTGGGAAGACAAAAATGAAGATGACTGGCCATGGTTGAGGATGTAGCAGGTGACTTTCTTTTGGTTCCATCATTTCTTAGTTTTTTTCCAACTCTTTGTGACCCCATTTTTGGGGTTTTCTTGGCAAAAATACTGAAGTTTGCCATTTGCTTCTCCAGTTCACTTTGAAGATGAGGAACTGAGGCAAACAGGGTTAAATGACTTGCTGAGAGTCACACAACTAGTAAATGTCACAGGTTTAAACTGTTGAAGATGAGTCTTTCTGGCTGTAAGAGTGGCACTCTATTCATTGGACCAGTTAACTGGCCCTTGGATGACCTTTGCCTTTCTATATTAAGGTCTTTCCCAGGTCTCAGTTTGTCTGAGACAATGCTGATTTAATGATTAAGAGCTAGGTGATAAATGAGACAAAAGATGGCCCAATTTACCTTACAAAAGTAGTAATCTGGGAAAGCATGACCCTTAAATATTCTGGCTAGAACAAAAGAAAAATCCCTTTTTACACTCATTCTAAACCATCAAAATGTAAACAATGAGCCACAGAGGCTTGTGCTGGGGGATATTATTGGCCATTCAATTAAAGCAGAGTGATTTTGTTTTTTAGGCACAGTCAAGTAATAGCGAAATTAGTCTAAAGGTAAGTCTCAAGGGATAAAATCAATAAATTTAAAAGTTGGGATGAAGATAGAATAGTGATTGCTAACCTCCAAAAATAGATTAATAAACATAAAAACTATTTGTTGTTGTGGAGGAAGAGAGAACACTTCCAACTCAGGAGAAGGATGTAGGGGTGGTAAAGTTTTCCTTTAGGAGGAGGCGACAGAACCAAACTAGTACATTCTAGGTATAGAGTTGGGGAATGGTGTGCCAAGTAAAAGGGATAATAGATGGGCCAGTTTAAATTGGAACATAGAGTTTATTACGGAGAGTTAATGTAAATCATTTTAGAAAGACAGGTTAAACACAGATCATCAAGGGTCTAACGTATCAAAATGAAAGTTTATCACTCTTCCTAGGTATGAGAGGTAGCCAATTAAGTGTCTTGAGCATAGGAGTGACAATTCAAAAAAGACTAGGTCAAAGCTTTCTTAATTATTCAATTTGTATCTGAAACAAAACTTTCAAGTTGTAGAATTATCCCTTTTCCTCTAATGAGCTACAACTTCTGCAGAATAGTGGGCCTTTAAACTCAGAAAATAATGATTACATTTAAGAGCATGGCACATGATGTTTAAATGACAGTTTGTAGACCAGTCAAAGATTTTGTAGACTAGGTCCTGTCTACCTCATACTGTTGCTTTGCTCCCTGAAAACAACTCTTGTTAGCAGGAGTCATGATAAAAAAGGAGGAATGGAAATGTTGTTGGGCATAAATAAGCACAGCTAAGGAGTCAAGGCCTTGTCTTCATGTGCTCTGACCTTTCCAATTCAGCATTCAAAAATTAAGTTTTCTAACCTGTATGCCAAATGAATCCTTGGAGCCAAAACAACAAAAAGTATCCAATGATTAGCTATGCTGAAGACAGATAGCTTTCTTTTAAGCTGTATTCAAATGCTAAATGGCAATTATGTTCCTTTTCATACAGTGCTTGAAAGAAGGGGGAAAAAGGAAACATTTATAATAATTCTCATTTTGATGCCAGAAGAATCTGAAATAAAAAATGACTTTCAGCTTCTGGGCTCAGAATAAATTGCTTGGCCTTCTAGATTGTTTACCTATGAATGAAGGGTAGCCTGAATTCTGTGTTCAGAAAGGAGAGATAGAAAAGAGTGAGAAATATATTAAGTGAGGTAATCTGACCTAACTAGAGGGGATGCCACCATTTTTCATCAGTTTCTGGGAGTGACTGTTGAAGAAGAACTTTGCCAAAAGAACATGAGATTGAAATGAAAGAATGAGACCAAGCATGGGGTTCTTGGAAGTCACAATTGTAGAAATGGACCAATATACATTCTGACATAAAAACAACATCTCAACCCTTACCAACTGAAAAATAATTTCAAAACAACTAGATTACCTCAGGCTTTTCCCCTGCATACAATGGGGGAAAGAAGCAGAAGCTCTCTTTGATGTTTCTATGTCCTGGTTTTGTGCTCTTTTCCTGCTTTTGGTGCATCAATAATTTCCCAATACTTACTTACAGTCTCCACATTTAATATAACTAGCTGAAAACAGGGCTACTGGGTGTTACTTCTGTCAGGGATGATTGACTTTTAAGAAAGTCCAAGTTCTGAGATGCACCCAAGATGGTGGAGTAAAAACATGGATTTGTTAGAGCTCACCCCCCCAAATCCACCCAAATATGTGTAAAAAATAACTCTGGGAAAATTCTGAAGCTGCAGAACCCAGAGAATGATGGAATGAAGCAAATTTCCAGCACAAGATAGCCTGGATGTTTGATGGAAATTATCTATCATGCCAGGGTGGGAGCAGAGCATAGCCTGGTGTGAACTGCACTGGTACAGACAAAAGCTTAGCAGACCTTGGGGGAACTGAATGTCTGACACCTATGGTGGTTTTCAGACTTCATAACACCAAAATGTCAAGCACAAAGTGGAAAGTCAGTGGAACAAACCTGTTGGACCTGTGTGAGATTTTAGAGTGGTCTTGTCCCAGTCCCAAGGAAGGGGAGGGGGCAGAAGAGCCTGCAGCAGCTGCTGTAGCAGCAGAGGCAGTGACAGACTAGAATCTTATTTTGGTGAAAAGGAAGAACAAAATATAAAAACAGAAAACAACAAAGTCAAAGCTCCTACATCCAAAGCCTCTGAAAAAAATATGAATTTGTTTCAGGCCATGGAAGAGCTCAAAAAGGATTTTGAAAACCAAATAAGTGAAATACATAAAAAAAAAGGAGGAAAAATGAGAGTGATGCAAGAATATCATGAAAAATTACTTAACTTCTTACTAAAGGGGACCCAAAAATGCTGAAGAAAATAACACCTTAAAAATAGATTAACTCAAATGGCAAGAGATCCAAAAACGTAATGAGGAAAAGAAGGCCCTACAAAGCAGAATTGGCCAGAGGGAAAAGGAGGTCCAAAAGCTCACTTTAAAGATTAGATGGGGGGGGGGGGGGGTGGGCAGAGCCAAGATGGCAGAATAGAAAGACACATATACTCTAGCTCTTCCCCCACAGCCCACAAAATACCTGCAAAAATGACTCTCAACAAATTCTAGAGCAGCAGAAGCCACAGAATGACAGAATGAAAGAGATTTCCAGTCAAAGGTAACCTGGAAGGCTGGCCGGAAAGGTCTATGCCACAGGACACTGAGCAGAGCACAGTCCAGCCCTGACAATATGGCACATAGAGGAACAGGACCTGAACAGGCCTCCAGGGCAGAATACCTGGGAAGGGAGGGTCCCAGATCCCTCAACTCACAAGCAAAAAAGAAATCTTCAAAGGTCAGTGTGGGAGGGCTGTCCCAGTTGGGCAAGGGGGAGCAGCTTACCCCTAGCACTGGCCCCAGGTGACAGTAGAGGTGGCAGTGGCAGCAGCAGTGGGCAGCATGTGGTTACAGTGGCCACAGAAGCAGCCTGGGTCCATCGTCCCAGTAGCTCAACTTAAAGCCTCTGGGGGAATTGAGTAGGGGATCTGAACCTCAGCCCTGAGTGGTGGCCCTAGGGGGGGCTGAGCACTGTCCTGGGGGAAGGAGGAGCACTAGGCCCTACTCTTGACAAAGGATCCAGAAGACAAGTCACTGGCTGGGAAAATGCCCCAAAAAGGGAAAAAAAAAGACCACAGAAGGTTACTTTCTTAGTCAACATGTATCTCTTTCCATCCTTTCAGATGAGGAAAAACTGCATACTGTCAGAGGAAGTCAAGGCTTTTGCCTCCAGTACCTCCAAAATGAATATGAAATGGGTACAGGCCATGGAAGAGATTGAAAAACAAGTCAACAGTTTGCAAAAGGAGAACCAAAAAAATGCTGAGGAAAATAACAGCTTTAAAAGTAGGCTAACTTGATTGAAAAAAGAGGTCCAAAAAGCCAGTGAGGAGAAGAAAGCTTTTAAAAGCTGAATTAACCAAATGGAACAGGAGGTTCAAAAGCTCACTGAACAAAAAAATTATTTAAAAATGAGAGTGAAGTTCAGGGAAGCTAATGACTATACAATAAATCAAGAAGTTACAAAACCAAATAAAAAATTGAGAAAATAGAAAATAATGTGAAACATCTCATTGGAAAAGCAACTGACCTGGAAAATAGATCCAGGAGAGACAATTTAAAAATTATGGGACTATCTGAAAGCCATGACCAAAAAAGAGCTTAGATATTATCTTTCATGAAATTATCAAGGAAAACTGCCCTGATATTCTAGAACCAGAGGGCAAAATAAATATTGAAAGAATCCACTTATCACCTCCTGAAAGAGACCCAAAAAGAGAAATTCCTAGGAATATTGTGGCCAAATTCCAGAGTTCCCAGGTCAAGAAGAATATATTGCAAGCAGCTAGAAAGAAACAATTGGAGTATTGTGGAAATACAATTAGGACAACACAGGATCTGGCAGCTTCTACATTAAATGATCAAAGGTCTTGGGATAGGATATTCCAGAAGTCAAAGGAACTGGGATTAAAACCAAGAATCACCTAACCAGCAAAACTGAGTATAATACTTCAGGGGAAAAATGATCATTTAATGATACGGAGGACTTTCAAGCATTCATGGTGAAAAGACCAGAACTGAATAGAAAATTTGACTTTCAAACACATGAATCAAGAGAAGAATGAAAATGTAAACAGGAAAGAAAAATCATAAAGGACTTTCTAAAGCTGAAGTGTTTACTTTCCTTCATGGAAAGATAATATTTGTAACTCTTGAGAGTTTTCTCAGTATTTGAGTAGGTACAGGGATTATACACACACACACACACACACACACACACACACACACACACAGAGTACAGGTTGAATTGAATCAGAAGAGATGATATCCATAAAAATCAAATTAAATTAAGGGGTGAAAGGAAAATATGGGAAGAGAAAGGGAGAAATGGAATGGGGCAGACTATCACTCATAAAAGAGATAAGAAAAATCTTTTTCAACGGAGGAGTAAAGGGAGGAGGTAAAAGGGGAAAAATGAAGCTAACTCCCTTCACATGTGGCTTAATGAGGGTATAACATACTCATTAAATTTGGTATGAAAATCTATCTTATACTACAGGAAAGTAGGGGAGAAGGGGACAAGTGGGGTGAGGGAAATGATAGATGGGAGGGCAAATTGGAAAAGGGAGTAATTAGAAGTAAACATTTTTGGGAAGGGACAAGGTCCAATGAGATAATAGAAAAAAAGGGAACAGGGTAAGATGGAGGACAATATAGTTAGTCTTACACAACATGACTATTATGGAAGTCTTTTGCAAAATGACACATATGTAGCCTGTACTGAATTCTTTGCTGTTTCAGTGGGGATGGGTGGGGAGGGAGGGAGGGAGAGAGCGAGAGAATTAGGAATTCCAAGTATTAGAAATGAATGTTAAGAATTGTTATTGTATATAACTGGGAAGTAAGAAATATGGGTAATGGGTTATAGAAATGTGTCTTGCCCTAAAAGAAAAGAGAGAAGATGGGGATAAGGGAAGGGTGGGGTGTGATAGAAGGGAGGGCACATTGAGGGAAGGGGTAATCAGAATGCAAGATGTTATGGAGTATGGGAAGAGGAGAGATGGGGAGAAAAATTGGAACTCAAAATTTTGTGGAAATGAATGTCGAAATCTAAAAATAAATAAATAAAACTATTTAAAAAAGAAAAAAAGAAGGAAAATACTAGAATGGAGCAGATGAAAAATCAAGAAATTATAAAACAAAGTCTAACAAATGAAACAATAGCAGACTGTTCAATATCTCATTAGAAAAGTACCTGGAAAAATAGAACCAATAAAGACAATTTAAAAATTGTTGGACTACCTAAAATTTAGGATCAAAAAAAGAGCCTAGATATCATCTTTCAAGAAATTATCAATGAAAGCTGCCCTGATATTCTAGAAACAGAGGGTAAAATAGATATTGAAAGAATCCACAAGTTGCCTCCTGAAAGATCCAAAAGTAAAATTTGTAGGAATATTGTAGTCAATTTCCAGAGTTCCCAGATCAAGGAAAAAAATATTGCAAGCAACCCAAAACAATTTAACCATTGTGGAAACACCATCAGGATAACACAAGGTCTAGCAGCTTCTACATTAAGGGAATGGATTGCTTGGGATTTGGTGTTCCAGAGGTCAAATGAGCTATGATTAAAACCAAGAATTACCTCTCCTGGAAAACTGAGTATAATACTTCAGGGGAAAAATTGGTCATTCAATGAAATAGAAGACTTTCAAAAAACCTTGATGAAGAGACTACAACTGACTTTCAAACACAATAATCAAGAAAAGCATGAAAATGTAAACAGGAAGGAGAAATCAAAAGGTACTTAATAAAATTTAACTGTTTATATTCCTACATGGAAAGGTAATATTTGTAACTCTTGAGACTTTTCTCAGTATTAGGGTAATCGGAGGGATTACATAGACAAAAGGCACAGGGTGAGTTGAATACGATGAGATGATACCTAAAAAAAATTAAGGCGTGAGAGAAGAATACTTAAGGAGAATGAAAAAAGGAGAAATAGAATGGGCTAAACTGTCTCTCACATAAAATAGGCAAGGAAAAGCTTTTTCAGTGGAGGGGAAGAAGGGAGATGTGAGAAGGAAAGAGTGAATCTTACTCTCATACATTTGACTTAAGGAGGAAATAACAAGCACACTCAATTGGGTTTGAAAATCTATCTTACACTACAGAAAAGTAGAATAGAAGGGGTTAAACATGTATGGGGGATGATAGATGGGAGGGCAAATGGGAGGAGAGGGCGATTAGAAGTAAACACTTGAGGAAGGATAGGGTCAAAAGAGAGATGGAATAAATGGGGGCAGGATAGGATGGAGGGAAATATAGTTAATCTTTCACCCCATGATTTATGAGAGTGTTTTGCATGATGACACACATGTAACCTATATTGAATTGCTTGCCTTCTCAATGGAAATGGGTGGGAGAGGAGGAAGGGAGAGAAGTTGGAACTCAAAGTTTTAAAAATGAATGTTAAAAACTGTTTTTACATGCAACTGGGAAATAAGATATACAGGCAATGGGGTACAGAAATTTATCATGCCCTATGGGAAAATAGTGGGGAAAGGGATTAGAAAAAGGAGGAGTGTGATAGAAGGGAGGGCAGATTGGGCAAAGGGATAATAAGAATGTACACTGTCAGTTTTAGAAAGTCCTTCATAATTTTTCTTTTCTGTTTACCTTTTTATGCTTCTCTTGATTCATGTGTTTGAAAGTCAAATTTTCTATTCAGGCACTTACTTGCCATGTGACCCTGGGCAAGTCACTGAACCCTGTTTGCCTCAGTTTCCTCATCTGTAACATTACCTGGAGAAAGAAATTGCAAACTATTCTCTTACCCTTGCCAAGAAAAGCTCAAATGAGGTCATAAAGAAGTGGACATTACTGAAAAGCAATTATACTGGATCTTAAATTTTTGGATGCTTGTTTTAACATCAAATTATTTTGAGGAGAAAAGGACAAGATGAAAATCATGTCTCAAACTTATACAGAATCTTGGAAAAGGTCCCTGAAATATATTTATGATACATAGGATCTCCATTAATGTTTAAGTGCGAGTTCCAAGAGCTTCCTAACTTTTCAGATTAATACTTGGAGAAAGATGTTGATCTTGCTGGTAGGAAAGTATATATTCAAAAGATCAACTAAATTCACTAATTAGTTTGCTAGTTATTTAGTGCTCCAAAAATATTCATTTTCTTGAGGTAATGATTCTGAGAGTTGACAGACCTCTTTCCAAGGAAAGAAATCTGTTTCTTCCTAGTCCAAAGATAGAGTTTGTGAAAACTCTGATTCACTAAAGGACCTCAAATTTGTCTCTGACCTTTAAGTTAAAAAAGAGATGGCAGAGCCTACTGCCTCTGTGATGATGAAGAGATAGTCTCCATTAAGACTGAGGTCTCCAGATGAAGCTTAATAACTGTCAAGAGAAGGACAGGTATTAGTTGTCTCATTGCCTGCATTTTTTCTGACCATATATGTATATTATAAGTGTGCTTTTTTATTTGCACTTTCCCTTAGTGTTTCTACTCTTCTCACTGAGAGTATGTGAATTTGCATCAGAGTGTGTACCAGGTTATTTTTGGAGAAGGATATTTTATTGCTATTTTTCTAACTATGCTATTACATTAAATATTTTTGTTTTAATTACTGTGTCCTAAAATTTACTAGAAGAAAGCACATTAGTAGGGGCTTATGAATTATGGTTTCAGATCAATTACAACATACAGAGTACCATCATATAGCATAGTTTACTGTGTTTCTTTTTTGTCTGTGTGGAAAGACCCATATATGAGAGGAGTATACCCAAGAAGTACACAAGAAAGGTTCAGATGGCAGGGCAGGATTTTGGGTAGGACATGTCAAAAAAAAAAAACCCACAAAACTTCATTGCCTCCAAAATTTATACTGCTAGACAATTCCTTAGTCTGCTGAAATGCAAAGCTGCCCTTTTATGTCATTGATTTTGGAACATCCAACTTCCCTCCAGTTGTTCAACCATCATGTCTCTTGTGGAATTATTTTTCAGATCTATGTAGATAGTTTGACTAACTGAAATAATAAGAACAGGGATGCAGTAAGTAAAACAGAACAGGCATGCATACAAATATTGGAGCTAATAAATAAATATCTTCCTGGTTCAAGAAAAGTCAATATAATAATGGAAGTTACAACAATAAGAAAATGATAGAACTGAAAAGGAGTTTGAAAGTAGCCTAGTCTAACTTTCACATTTTAAAAATGAAGAAACTGGGGCTAGGAGGCCCCTGAGCTCTTGATAATTAGATATCTACAAACCAAGATAATTGACCAAATCTCCTTAATTCTCTGGTGTTTCAGAATTAATAACCTTCTTGGTCATTTCAACATACTTGAGGATACAATCCCCAATTAAATTGGGGATTCAACACCTCTGTCTTGTGATTACTTCTTTGAAGTTCACTGGAGTCTTTTACTTCAACCTATGCAAGGATAATTTACATTTATTATTTATAAATCTCGAGATCATTCTCCTGTCTTTCTCAAGGAGTTCAATTACCTGACTTACATTCTGCTCCACCACAACCACAACCTTTATACTTGTGGAATGAAAAATAAATGACAGCGATTGTCAAATAATTTGGCCATCCATTTCATTAAATAGCCTAAATTTTTATGGCCTACCTATTTATTCTGTCTTAGTCATGCATAGATATGGTCATCCCATTGATTTTCCATGACCAAAAGGTGCTTTCTTCTACAAAAGAGAATTCTGAAATTCTTCTGTTTTGCATCTTCCTAACACAGGCCTTTTTAACTTTCCTTTTTCTCAATTCTTTAAATTTATTATTTTCAGTTTTCTACAATCACTTCCATAAGGCTTAGATTTTCTCACCCTCTTTCTCTCCTTCCTCTGTGAGATAGCATGAAATCTTATACAGTTGCTAGACATACATTTTTATTAAGCACATTTTCATATTACTTGTGTTGCATAAAGGAAAAAGTGAAGGGGGGAAACTATGAGAAAAAAACATACAAATAAAAAACATAACAAAAGAGAACATTTTCTGCTTTATTCTGCATTCCAATTCCATTGTTTTTTCTCTGGATTTGGCTGGCATTTTACCTCGAGTCCTTTGAAAATATTTTACGTCCTAGCATTGCTATGAAGGGCTACCAGAAAAATTCCTTGCACACTGTGGTTATTGCAGTGTGCAAAGCTCTCCTGCTTCTGCTCATTTCACTCAATATCAGTTCATATAAGTCGTTCCAGTCCTCTCTGAAGTCTTCCTGTTCATCACTTAGAGCACAATAGTATTGCATTACATTCATATACCACATCTTGTTCAGCCATTCCCCAGCTGATGAGCATTCCCTTGATTTCTAGTTCTTGGCCACCACAAAGACAGCAGCTATAAATATTTTTGCACATGTGGGACCCTTTCCCATTTTTATGATCTCTTTGGGATGTAGTCCTAGAAGTGATATTACTGGGTCAAAGGGTGTGCACACTTTTGTAACCCTTTGGGCATAGTTCCAAGTTGCTCTCCAGAATGGTTGGATTAAGTCACAGATCCATCAACAATGAATTAGTGTCCCAGCTCTTCCACATCTTCTCCAACATTTATCATATTTCTGTTTTATCATTTTATCCAATCTGATAGGTGTGTTGCGGAACCTCAGAGTTGTTTTGATTTCCATTTCTCTAATCAATACAGATTTAGAACATTTTTTCATATGACTATAGATAGCTTTAATTTCTTCCTTTGAAAAGTGCCTGTCCATGTCCTTTGACCATTTATCAATTGGAGGATGACCTGTATTTTTATAAAGTTGACTTAGTTCTCTGTTTATTTTAGAAATGAGACCTTTATCAAAGACATTAGCTGCAAAAATTCTTTCCCAGTTTTTGGCTTCCCTCCTAATCCCGGTTTCATTGGGTTTGTTTGTGGAAAACTTTTTCAACTTAATATAATCAAGATTATCAATTTTGCACTTTATAAAGTTGTCTATCTCTTGTTTGGTCATAAATTTTTTCATTTTCCATAAATCTGACAAATGCATTATTCCTTTTTACCCTAATTTGTTGATAATATTAGCTTCATACTTAGATCACGATCCATATGGACTTTCTTCTTATGTACAGTGTCTATGCCCAGTTTATGCCACTCTGTTATCCAGTTTTCCCAGCAGTTTTTGTCAAACAATGAGTTCTTATCCCAGAAACTGGGGTCCTCGGGTTTAGCAAAGAGCAGACTGCTACATTCTTGGACTGCTATGTCTTGAGTACCTACCCTGTTCCACTGGTCTACCCTTCTGTTTCTTAGCCAGTACCAAGTGGTTTTGATGATTGCTGCTAGGACTAGGCCACTTTCCCTAGCATTTCTTTTCATTAATTCCCTTGATATTTTGAACTTTTTCTTTTTCCAGATGAATTTTGATATTAGTTTTTCTAGCTCTAGAAAATAATTTCCTGGTAGATTGATTGGTATGACACTGAATAAGTAAATTAATTTATGTAGAATTGTCATTTTTATTATATTGGCTTGGCCCACCCACAAGCAACAGATGTTTTTCCATTTACTTAGATCTGACTTTATTTGTGCAAAAAGTGTTTTGTAATTTTGTTCATATAGTTTCTGGATTTGTTTTCACAGGTAGACTCCCGGATATTTTATAGTGTCCACCATAGCTTTCAATGGGATTTCTCTTTCTATCTCTTGCAGTTGGACTTTATTAGTAATATATAGAAATGCAGATGATTTATTTGGGTTTATTTTGTAACTTGAAACTTTGCCAAAATATTTTATTATTTCGAGTAGTTTTTACTTGACTCTCTAGGATTCTCTAAGAATATCATCTGCAAAGAGTGAAAATTTAGTTTCTTCTTTGTCTATTCTAATTCTTTCAATTTCTTTTTCATCTCTTTTTGTTTAAGCTAATATTTCATACCATATCGAATAACAATGGTGATAATGGACAACCTTGTTTCACCCCTGATCTTATTGGAAAAGTATCTATCTTTTCCCCACTGCATATGGTGCCTGCTGATGGCTTTAGGTAGATACTGCTTTTTATTTTAAGAAAGGCTCCATTTTTTCCTATGCTTTCCAGTGTTTTCAATAGGAATGGATGTTGTATTTTGTCACAAGCTTTTTCTCCATCTATTGAGATAATCACATGGTTTCTGTTAGTTTTGTTGTTGATATGATCAGTGATGCTGATAGTGTTCCTAATATTGAACCAGTCCTGTATTTTTGGTATAAATCCTACCTGATCATAATGTGTTATTCTCATGAAAAGTTGATGTATTCTTTTTGGTAATAGCTTTTTAAAAAAACTTTTGCATCTATATTCATTAGAGAAATTGGTCTATAATTTTCTTTCTCTGTTTTGGCTCTTCCTGGTTTAGGTATCAGAACAATATTTGTATCATAAAAAAAAAAAAAAAACTTTTGTTAGGACTCCATCAATATCCTCAAATAGTCTATATAGTATTGGATTTAACTGTTCTTTAAATGCTTGATAGAATTCATTTGTAAATCTATCTAGCCCTGCAGAGTTTTTCCTAGGGAGTTCATTAATGGTGTGTTCAATTTCTTTTTTCTGAGATCGGGTTACTTAAGTATTTCACTTCCTCTTCTGTTAATCTGGGCAATTTTTATATTTTTAAATATTCAAGCATCTCACTTAGATTGTCATATTTATGAGCGTATAATTGGGCAAAGTAATTTCTAATTATTGTTTGAATTACCTCCTTGTTGGGGGTGAGTTCACCCCTTTCATTTTTAATATTGTTAGTTTGGTTTCCTTCTCTCTTTTTATAATAAAATTGAACAAAGGTATATCAATTTTATTGGTAATAACTCTTAATTTTTAGCATTTATCAAGAATAATTTATATATATACGATATATATTTATATATTAAGAATAATTTTCTTAATTTTAATTGTATTAATCTCTTTTTTCATTTGCAGTATTTCTCATTTGGTATTTACTTGGGGATTTTCAATTTGTTCTTTCTATAGCTTTTTCAGCTGCATGTCCAATTCATTGATCTCCTTTTTCTCTATTTTATTCATGTAGGTGTTCAATGATATAAAACTTACCCTAAGAACTGCTTTTGCAACATCCCCTAAGTTTTGGTAGGTTGTTTCATTATTGTCTTTCTCTTGAATGAAGTTATTGATTGTTTCTATAAATTTTGTTTAACCCCCTCATTCTTTAGGATTTGATTATTTAGTTTCTGAATAAGTTTTGGTCTATTTTTCCATGGCCTTTTATTTCATACATTTTTTTTTTCATTATGATCTGAGAAAGGGGAATTGACTATCTCTTCCTTTCTGCACTGGACTGTAAGATTTTTATGCCCTACTATATGGTCAGTTTTTGATTATGTGTCATGTACTACTGAGAAAAAGGTATATTCCTTTCTATCCCCATTCAATTTTCTCCAGAGATCTATCCAATCTAACTTATCTAGAATTCTAGTCACTTCCTTAACATCTTTCCTGTTTATTTTGAGATTAGATTTATCAAGTCCAGAGAGGAGAATTTTGAGGTCCCCCACTAGTATAGTTTTGCTGTCTATTTTTTCCTGTAACTCTGCTAACACTTGGTGCACATTTGTTTAGTATTTGTATTGCTTCATTCTCAATGGTTCCTGTTAGCAGGATATAGTTTCCTTCCTCATCTCTTTTGATTAGATCAGTTTCTGCTTTTGCTTTGCCTAAATTTGGGATTGCTACCCTTGCTTTTGTTCATCAGTTGAAGCATAACATATTCTGCTCCAACCTTTGATATTTAGCTTGTGTATATCCCCCTGTTTCAAATGTGTTTTTTATCAACAACATATTGTTGGATTATGGTTTTAACCCATTCTTCTATCCACCTCTTTTTTATGGGAGCATTCATCCCATTCATGTTCACAGTTATGATTAAAATCTGTGTCTTTTTCTGCATCCTATTTCCCCCCATTTATGCTTTTAGTTCTCCCTTCTCCCTTCCCCTCCACAATAGTTTTAATTTTTGACCACTGCCTCCCTCAGTCTTCCCTCCCTTCTATTAGTCCCCATACCCTTTGTTCCCCTTTTCCCTTACTACTTCCTTCTCTTTTAACGTCCTCTCTTTTTTCTTTGCATTCCTACTGCACATAGGGCAAGTTAGATTTCTATATGTTACTGAGTTTGGTGTTCCCTCCTTGAATCCAATGAGATGAGAGCAAATCTCAAACAGTGCTCATCACCCTCTCCTCTTTCCCTCTATTATAAAATGTTTTTGTGCCTCTTCCTCTGACCTAATTTACCTTTTTCTGCTCTTCCTTTTCACATTTCCCATTATAATTCCTTGGACCCTTAAATCTGATTTTTTCATCATCACATCAGTTAATTTATACACACTCCTTCTACCTTTGTATATTCCTTTTAAATATCATATTGAATATACAATTCTCAAGATTAATAAGTATCATCTTCCCTTATTGAGTTGTAAACAGTTTTCCCATATTGAATAACATTTTCCCCTGTTTACCCTTTTGTGCCTCTTTTGAGAACTGCGTATGAAAATTGAATGTTCTATTGAACTCTGGCCTTTTCATCAAGAAGGTCTGGAAATCCCTTATTTCATTTAATATGCATAATCTTGCCTGAAATATTATGTTTAATTTTGCTGAGTAATTGATCCTTGGTTGTAATCCAAGCTCCTTTACCTTACAGAATATCATATTCCAATCCCTCCCATCTTTTAATGTGGAAGCTGCAAGGTCCTGTGTGATCCTGACTGTAGTTCCTGGATATTTGAATTGATTCTTTCTGACTGATTGCAGTATTTGCTCCTTAACTTGATGTTCTGGAATTGAGCAACAATATTCCTTATTAACAAAATATTGTTAGATTATGGTTTTTAATCCATTCTGCTACCCACCTCTTTTTTACGGACGAGTCCATCTCATTGAAATTCACAGTGATGATTGCTATCTTTGTCTTTCCATCCTATTTCCCCCATTTATGCTTCTGTTACATATAATTTTTATGCACTATTATCTGAGAAAGATGCATTGACTATCTCTGCCTTTCCACACTATATTGTGAGGTTTTTACACCCTAGTACACAGTCAATAGATATTTGAATTGTTTCTTTCTGGCTGCTTACAGTATTTTCTCCTTAACTAGATAGTTCTGGAATTCAGCAACAATATTTCTTGTTAACAACATACTGTTGGATTATGGTGTTCTTTCTGGAGATGAGTGGTGAATTCTTATTTTTTATTTAACATTTTCTTTTTAATTTTTCTTTTTTTTGAAATTTTAAATATTTATTTATTTTAGTTTTCAACATTCATTTCTACAAAATTTTGAGTTCCAAGTTTTCTCTCTATCACTCCCCACCTCTGCCCATAACAACTTGCATTCTGATTATCCCTTCCCTCCATATGCTCTCCCTTCTATCACATTCTTCCCTTCCCTTATCCCCATCTTCTCTCTTTTCTTGTGGGGCAAAATAGATTTCTATACCCCATAATCTGTATTTCTTATTTCCCAGCTGTATGCAAAAACGTTTCTCAACATTCATTCCTAATACTTTGAATTCTGCCTTCTCTCCCTTCTCTCCCTTCCTCCCTTCCCACTCATTCCCACTGAAAAGGAAAGCATTTCAATATAAGCTATATATGTGTAGCTTTGCAAAAGTCTTCCATAATAGTCATGTTGTATAAGACTAATTATATTTCCCTCCATCCTATCCTACTCCCCATTTATTCTGTTCTCTCTTTTGACCTTGTCCCTCCCCACAAGGGGTTCATTTCTAATTACTTCCTTCTCCCATTTTCCCTCCCTTCTGTCATCCCCATCACCCTACTTGTTCCTTTCTCCCCTACTTTTCTGTAGTACTAATACAGATTTTCATACCAAATTGAGTGAGCATGTTATTCCCACTTTAAGTCAAATGTGAAGAGATTAACTTCACTTTTTCCCTCACCTCCTCCCTTTTCTCCTCCATTGAATAAGCTTATTCTTGTCTCTTTTACCAGTGATAATTTGCCCCATTCCATTTCTCCCTTTCTCCTCCCAATATATTCCTCTCTCACTCCCTTAATTTTATTTTTTAGATATAATCTCTTCTTATTCAACTCACCCTGTGCTCTCTGTCTATGTATGTATGAATATACATACATACATATATACATGTGTGTAATCCCTCCAACTACACAAATACTGAGAGAAGTCTCAAGAGTTACAAATATTATCTTTCCATGTAGTAATATAAACAGTTCTACTTTAGAAAGGCCATTGTGATTTCTCTTTCATGTTTACCTTTTCATACTTCTCTTGATTCTTTTGTTTGAAAGAAAAATTTTCTTTTCAGGTCTGCTCTTTTCATCAAAAATGCTTGAAAGTCCTCTGTATCATTGAATGACCATTTTTTTCCCCTGAATTATTATATTCAGTTTTGCTGGAAGGTGATTCTTGGTTTTAATCCTAGTTTATTTGACTTCTGGAATATCATATTCCAAGCCCTTTGATCCCTTAATGTAGAAGCTGCCAGATCCTGTGTTATCCTGATTGTATTTCCACAAATACTCCAATTCTTTCTAGCTGCTTGCAATGTTTTCTCTTTGACCTGGGAACTCTGGAATTTGACTACAATATTCCTAGGAGTTTCTCTTTTTGGATCTCTTTCAGTAGGTGATCAGTAGATTCTTTCAATATTTATTTTGTCCTCTGATTCTAGAATATCAGGGCAGTTTTCCTTGATAATTTCATGAAAGATGGTGTCTAGGCTCTTTTTTTGATCATGGTTTTCAGGTAGTCCCATAAGTTTCAAACTGTCTCTCCTGGATCTATTTTCCAGGTCAGTTGTTTTTCCAATGAGATGTTTCACATTGTCTTCTATTTTTTCATTCTTTTGGTTTGGTTTTGTAATTTATTAGTTTCTCATAAAGTCATTAGCTTCCATCTCCTTCATTCTAAGTTTTAAAGAACTATTTTCTTCAGTGAACTTTGAATCTCCTTTTCCATTTGGCTAATTCTGCTCTTTAAAGCATTCTTCTTCTCATTGGCTTTTTGGGCCTCTTTTGCCATTTCAGTTAGTCTGTTTTTTAAGGTGTTAATTTCCTCTGCATTTTTGGGGTGTCCTTTAGCAAGCTGTTGACTTGCTTTTCATGGTTTTCTTACATCGCTCTCATTTATTTTCCCAATTTTTCTTCCACCTCCCTTACTTGATTTTCAAAATTCGTTTTATGCTCTTCCATGGCCTGAGACCATTACATATTTATTTTGGAGGTTTTGTGTGCAGAAGTCTTGACATTTTAAGTCTTCCTCTGAAGACCTTAATTGCTCCTTCTCATCTGAAAAGACGGAAGAAAATACCTGCTCAGCAAGAAAGTAACCTTCTGTTGTATTATTCTTTTTCCCTTTTTTGGACATTTTTTCAGCCAGTTACTTGACTTTTGAGTTCTTTGTCATGACTGAGCTCAGATCTGAGATTCAGATCGGCTGCTCAAGTCCCATAGAGGCTTTAGGTGGAAATCTCCAAGAGCTGCCACTCAGGGCTGAGATTCAGATCAGCAGCTCAATTCTCCCAGGGACTTTAGGTGGAGGTCTCCAAAAATGGAAGCTGCAGGTGCAGTGGGTGCTGTAAGGGATCCAGACTGGGGATCCAGACCCTGTTCCTCTCTCCTCGGTGATGGAGCCCTCCTTTGAAGATGTCTGCGGCATTTGTGGGTTGAGCAATCTGGGAACTGCTGCTGTTGGTGGCTCCCTGAAATCTGTTCAGGGTCCTGTCCCTGTCACGTCAAGCTGCACTCCGGGCTTCCTGGGCTGTGTTATTGTGGATTCTTATGATGACTACTTTGCCCTCTGTATGTAGGCTCTTAGGGAAGTTTTACTTGTTGATTTCTTGGAAGATATTGCCCAGGCCCTTTTATTCACCATGTCTTTCTGGCAGACCACTAATTCTTAGATTTTCTCTCCGGGATCTGTTTTTCAGGTCTGTTGTTTTATAAATGAGATATTTTACATTTTCCTCTATTTTTTCATTGTTTACATTCTACTTGACTGATTCTTGATGTCTGATAGTGCCAGTGACTTCCACTTGCTGAATTATAATTTTTAATCTATTGTTTTCTTCTTTTGCATATTCTTTTTCATTTGTTCAGTTGTTACTTTTAGAGAGTTATTTTCTCCAGTTAAGTTCTGTGCTTCCTTTTCCATTTGTCCAGTTTTCCTTTTTAAGGAGCTCTTTTCTTCAGTGAATATTTTTCCTATTTTTAAAATCATTGGCATTTTTTTCTTCTACCTCTCTAATTTGGTTTTTAAAATTCTTCTTGAGGGGGAGCAGGCAAGATGGCGGAGTAGAAAGACACACATATGCTAACTCTAAACCCACAGCCCATAAAATTTCTGTAAAGAAGAACTCCCAACAAATTCTGGAGCAGCAGAAGCCACAGAACAACAGAGCAGATGAGATTTCTGTTCCAGAGAGACCTGAAAACCTGATGCTAAAGGTCCGTCATGCACCAGACCCAGACCCAGAGTGGAGTCCAGCCCTGCCTTGGCTGCATGACACCGAGAGGAGCAGATCCAAGTGGGCTTCAGGGATGGAATCTTCAGTGGCCGCGAGGGTCCCTCAACCCACAGGTAGCAGGGTTGGTGAGACAGTCTTTTTGGGTGGCCAACAGGAGAGTGGGGTGTCCCCGTGGCTCAGGCCCCCTTGGGAGGCAACAGCGGGGGTGGCAGTGGACTGGGGCTCCCCAAGCAGGTGGGAGCTTGGATCCATTGTTGAAGGTCTCTGTATAACCCCCCTGAGCGAACTGAGTCCCGAGTGGCAGCCCTGCCCCTACCTGAGCACCTGAACTTAATCTCACACTGAATAGCAGCCCTGCCCCCACCCAAAGCCCTGAGGCTGGGAAGCAGCATTTGAATCTCAGACCCCAAGTGCTGGCTGGGAGGATCAGGAGGCGAGGTGGGGGTGGAAAGAAAACCCAGAAGTCAAGTCACTGGCTGGGAAAATGCCCAGAAAAGGGAAAAAAAATAACACTATAGAAGGTGACTTTCTTGGTGAACAGATACTTCCTCCCTTCCTTGCTGATGAGGAAGAACAATGCTTACCATCAGGGAAAGACATAGAAGTCAAGGCTTCTGTATCCCACACATCCAAAATAAATATACCATGGGCTCAGATCATGGAAGAGCTCAAAAAGGATTTCGAGAATCAAGTTAGAGAGGTGGAGGAAAAACTGAAAAGAGAAATGAGAGAGATGAAAGAAAAGCATGAAAAGCAGGTCCACACCTTGCTAAAGGAGACCCAAAAAATGCTGAAGAAAGTAACACCTTGAAAAATAGGCTAACTCAATTGGCAAAAGAGGTTCAAAAAGCCAATGAGGAGAAGAATGCTTTCAAAAGCAGAATTAGCCAAATGGAAAAGGAAGTTCAAAAGCTCACTGAAGAAAATAGTTCTTTCAAAATTAGAATGGAACAGATGGAGGCTAATGACTTTATGAGAAACCAAGAAATAACAAAACAAAATCAAAAGAATGAAAAAATGGAAGATAATGTGAAATATCTTATTGGAAAAACAACTGACCTGGATAATAGATTGAGGAGAGACAATTTAAAAATTATGGGACTCCCTGAAAGCCATGATCAAAAAAAGATGCTAGACATTATCTTTCATGAAATTATCAAGGAAAACTGCCCTGAGATTCTAGAACCAGAGGGCAAAATAAGTATTCAAGCAATCCATTGGTCACCGCCTGAAAGAGATCCCAAAAGAGAAACTCCTAGGAACATTGTGGCCAAATTCCAGAGTTCCCTGGTCAAGGAGAAAATATTGCAAGCAGCTAGAAAGAAACAATTGAAGTATTGTGGAAATACAATCAGGATAACACAAGATCTAGCAGCTTCTACATTAAGGGATTGAAGGGCCTGGAATATGATATTTCAGAAGTCAAAGGAACTAGGACTAAAACCAAGAATTGCCTACCCAGCAAAACTGAGTATAATAATTCAGGGGAAAAATTGGTCTTTCAATGAAATTCTTGATGAAAAGACCAGAGCTGAAAAGAAAATTTGACTTTCAAACACAAGAATGAAGAGAAGTGTGAAAAGGTAAACAGCAAAGAGAAGTCATAAGGACTTACTAAAGTTGAACTGTTTACATTCCTACATGGAAAGAAAATATTTGTAACTCTTGAAACTTTTCAGTATCTGGGTAGTGGGTGGGATTACACACACACACACACACACACACACAAACACAAACACACTCATGCACACACAGAGAGACAGAGAGCAGAGAGTGAACCGAATAGGATGGGATCATATCTTAAAAAAATGAAATTAAGGGGTGAGAAATATATTGGGAGGAGAAAGGAAGAACTGGAATGGGATAAATTATCTCTCATAAAAGAAGCAAGCAAAAGATTTTTTAGTGGAGGGAAAAAGAAGGGAGGTAAGAGAAAAACATGAAGTTTGCTTTCATCACATTCCACTAAAGAAAGAAATGAAATCCACACTCATTTTGGTATGAAAACCTATCTTACAATACAGGAAAGTGGGGGATAAGGGGATAAGCAGGGTGGGGGGGATGATGGAAGGGAGGGCAATGGGAGGAGGGAGCAATTTGAAGTCAACACTCTTGGGGAGAGACAGGATCAAAAGAGAGAAGAGCAGCAATGGGGGGGCAGGATAGGATGGAGGGAAATATAGTTAGTCTTATACAACACAACTATTATGGAAATCATTTGCAAAACTACACAGTTATGGCCTATATTGAATTGCTTGCCTTCCAAAGGGAAGGGGTGGGGAGGGAGGGATGAAGAGAAGTTGGAACTCAAAGTATTAGGAACAACTGTCGAGTACTGTTCTTGCTACTAGGAAATAAGAAATACAGGTAAAGGGGTATAGAAAGTTATCTGGCCCTACAGGACAAAAGAGAATATGGGGACAAAGGAAGGGAGGGATGACAAAAGAGAGGGTAGATTGGTGATCGGGGCAATTAGAATGCTTGGTGTTTTGGGGTGGGGGGAGGGGACAAATGGGGAGAAAATTTGGAACCCAAAATTTTGTGAAAATAAATGTTAAAAGTTAAATAAATTAATTAAAAAATAAAATAAAATAATAAAAAATTCCTTCTTGAGCTCTTCGAAGAATGCTCTTTGGGTTTGAGAGAAATTGCTATTCCCTTCTGACTTTTCATATAAGAATACAGTGTCTCTGTTGTCCTCTTCTCTATTTGTGTTTTTATCTGTCCCGGTGGTAAGATTCTATTATCTTTTCTTTACTGATTTGCTTCTTTCTCATGATGATTGCCTTTTACCTGGCTTTTAAAGTGGATCTCTACTTCTGGGTCAGAGGGTGCTCTGTCTCACAGTTCTTGTGCTGAGGACTTGAGGTCTTGTGTGTTGTGGCCTCTGGTTCTTTCAGCTAGAAGTTAGAATGCTGCAGCTTACCTGATGCTGAGTTGGCTGATGTGCCAAGGCAGAGACCAGGTGACATCTTTCTGTGTTTCACTGGAGTTACCCTGGAGCTTGCTTGGTGAGAAGTGGGGGGGGGGGGTGTTTTCTGAGCACAAAAGGGCTCTTCTGAGTCAGAGTACAGACTGGCTCAGTGGTTGGTGAACCCCTGTCTGCACTACTGTTTTTTCATTTCCCCTGGCTGTGCTAAGGCATGTCTGGAATACTGGTGTTTGCATTTACAGCTTCACTTCCCCCTGCCCCCCGGGACTCAGGATCCCCTCATGGTTCCCTGAGTTTGGGCTATCTGGGACAGTTCCAGTCCTGTCCTGGTCCCCTTCCACCACAACAAGAGAGTCTCTCCTGGCCTCTCAAGTTAAGGGACTGTCACTGCTTTGACTGATTCCACTATTCTAGAATTTTTCCTGGTGAAATGTTCTCTGGATCTTTCCAGGTCAACAAGTGGAGGGGGGTCACTCCACCATCTTTGCTCCCAAAAGTTCAAGTAGGTAACTTACACACATTTAGTCTGTGGGTTGAATATCTCAGGAGTGGCTCCTGCTATTACCAGGGGTCCTGCACTTCTCTCTTACTCAATTCCACTGAACTCATGTCCTGGGCTGATATGTTTTAGAATCTGCACTGCTACTTCTGCTTCAGTGTGCCCCAGAGGTTCCTGCTCTGCTCCCCTATGATGTCTGTGCTGATGCCACCTGTGTACTCTGTGTTCCTCATCCCCATATCCTTCTTGTCAGCCTTCCAGGCTGTCCTGGACTGGAAATCTGCCACTCTCTGTCTCTTAGTACACTGTGCCACTTGAAAATTTGTTCAGATTCTCTTTTTAGAGGTAGAGCTTAGGTGAGTACATTCTCTCACTCTGCCACATTGGCTCTGTCTCACTCTCTTTTTCCTAAATATATTTTTGTTATCATTGCATTCTCCAATAACTCCACTCCTATTACATCTTCATCTTTGCTCAGTACTCACCCTTCAAAATCTTAATCCAACAGGAGATCAATTCAATCATTCTCTGGTCTCTCTTCAGAGGATGAAATATATTTAGAAAATATGTCGATATAAAAACAAAAATCCACTCAAATTTTCCCTAGGACATGCTGCCTTCAGCAATCCATTCTCTTTTGCTGTAATTTTTATTTTTTTTTATATAATTAGCCTCTACCTTTTTGCAAATACACTCCTTTATATTTAAAAATAAACCAAAAAAGATCAATAAAAATTATGACAAAATTGCAAACTTTTTGGTCATTTTTTTCTATGTCTATCCTGCCTTTCCCAGTAAAGTAAAAGAAAGAAAGGACTACATACCCTGGTAACCCCACCCTCTTCTTTTGTTTAGTTCTTAAACCCTTGTATTCTAGCTTCTAATCTCATCCACCTTAATCTTCCTTTTTCTAAGATTGCCAATTACTTTTATTTTAAAAATAAAATTACATTGATGTCACTTATTTTTGTGTCATCATTTCCAGATTACTTTCTACCTTCTTTCAAAACATTTTTTTAAATTTGCAAGCATTTATTTTTATTTCTCCTCAATATCCATTCAAAAAAAGAAAAAGAAAAGAATACATGAATCATCATCCTTGTAAGAAATATGTATAGTTGAGCCAAATAGATTCCCATACTGGCAGTGTCCAAAAATATATATTTCATTTTACATCCTGAATCCATCAACTCTTTGCTAACAGGTGGGTAGCTTGCTTCCTGTTTGATTTTCTGGAACAAAGGTATCAAACATACATCTCCCTGCCTATACATATACATTCTCTCTCTCTCTCTCTCTCTCTCTCTCTCTCTCTCTCTCTCTCTCTCTCTCTCTCTCTCTCTCTCTCTGTCTCTCTCTCTCTGTCTCTCAACACTTCCAATTATATTCTGAAACAGATAAAATATAACTGGAAATTATACTCTATAATAAATTTAACAAAATAAATGAAAATACAACAAACATGGATAATAGGAAAATTTTAAAACTAAGTGAATTTTTGATTCTCTATGATCTTTATGTACGTTTTGGCAATCATTTTTTTCATTTGAGTTTGACACTACTGCTTCAGGAAGCACAGCTGGTTGTTACATTGATCAGAGTTTTATGTCTTTCAAAGTTGTTTGTTTTTATGTACTGTTTTTGAATATGAATTATCTCATTTCTGCTCAGTTTTTACAAGCCTACTTTGGTTTCTTTTAATCTATCTGTTTTTTCATTTCTGGTGGCACAACAGTGTTTGTGTGCAAAATTTATCTATTTATCAATGAATAGACAATTATTTTCCCAGTTCTTGTTGAACATAACAACAACAAAAAGTTACTATATATTTGTACATATAGAACCTTTCTATTTATTACCTTCTTGGGGAAATATGCCTAGTAGTAGGAAGTTTAGACAAAGGAAATTCATATCTTAGTCACTTTTTTTTCATGAGTCTAAGTTGCTTTCTAAAATGTTTGAATCAATTCATAGTTCTTCCAACAGTTTATTAGTTTATCTGTCTTACCATGTCTATTCCATTGTTGATTGTTTTGATTTGCATTTCTCATATTATTAGTGATTTTGGAGCAAACTGTCACATGGTTCTTTTAGGATATGTTTGTTCATATCTTTGATTGATTACCCATTGAGTAATCATGCTTGTTCTATTATAATTTATTAATTTGACCTGTGTTAAATATCAGATCCTTAGCAGATATAAATGAGATGTTTTCCTAATAAATAGATTATTTTAATCCTACCCACATTTATTTCATTCTTGAAAAAATATTTTCAATTAAAAAACATCTATTTTATTGAATATTTGATTATTTTATGTCTGTATGGTATGTAGGGTATGACACTTTCACATGATTTGCTTAAAAATTTCTACCTGACTTTTTCTCTCTTTCTCTCTCTTTCTCTTTCTATCTCCTTCATGTTTTGGTCACATTCACATTTTAAACTTATCCTGGTACATGATATAAGAAGTTGAATTAAACATAATTTCTGCCAAACTATTTTCCCTTTTTTCCCAGAAATTTTTGTAATTTTATTCTCAAATTTATCATATGCTTATATAATATATGATATGCAAAATATATTACCTCCATATAGGAAAAACAATAAAATTTTATGGGGAGTAACCTCTGCATGTAATGCATATTATGATTAAAGTATGATAGATGATGATGGAAGTATTTCTCTGTCACATTAAGTCCTTGCCCAGTTGTAAGCTATTAGAATGAGAAGTAGGCATAGGCTGGTTGGTTCTTGTACTTAGTCCTCAAAGAGGACCTAAATGACATCACCATGATAAAGTGAAATTTCAGTGTGTCCGACTGTGGCTGATCAGACCTATATGAGCTTGGAATGCTTGACCACAGGATGGACACAGATAGTCTCTATGAATATTTGGGGTGGATATCTCAAATTTGCACATTCTACATTTACTTTGTTCTGTTTCAATTCTGCTTTGCTCAAAGAGCACAGCACCTTTTCTGATGTGGGCATGCCATGCTGAGTTGTCCTGTGCCAGTGTCTCCCATGTTGCACAGTCAAATCCAAAGTTCTTGAGAGAGATCTTGAGAGTGCCCTTGTATCATTTCTTCTGGCCACCATGTGATCACTTGCACCATGCAAGTTCTCTATAAAATAGTCTTTTTTGGCAAGTGCACATTTCACTTTCGAACAACAGGGCCAGCCCATCTGAGTTGCACTCTCTAAACATAGTTTAAATACTTGGCGGTTCAGCTCAAGCAAAGATTTCAATGTCTTGTACCTTATCCTGCTAGGTGGTCCTCAGAATCTTCCTAAGACAGCTCAAACAGAAGCAATTCAGTTTCCTGGCGTGATGCTGGTAGATTGTCTGTGTTTCACAAGTATATACTAATGAGGTCAGCACAACAGTTCTGTAGACCTTCAGTTTGGTAGTCTGTCTAATACATCTTCTCTCTCAAACTTTTCTTCAGAGCCTCCCAAACACTGAGCTAGCTCTGGCAATATGTACATCAACCTCATTGTCAATGTGTACATCCCTGAAAAGTACACTACCAAGATGAGTGAACTTATCCACTGCATTCAAAACTTCTTTCGTTGTAACTGATGGTTCCACTTATGGTGTGACTGATGGAACACCTGTGTTTTCTTGGTGTTAATTATTAGGCCAAAAGTAGCACAGGCAGCAGAGAATTGATCCATACTTTCTTGCATCTCAGCTTCAGAGGCTGTATTGAGTGCATAATCATCTGCAAACAGAAAATTATTCACCAACATTCCCTCCACTTTGGTCTTGGCTTCTACCTTTTCAAATTGAAGAACTTGCCATCAGTATCATAGCTGACCTTGATACTGCATTCACCCTTTTGTCAACATGGCTGAAAACATCATGGTAAAAAGCATGGGGGCAAACACATAGTCCTTTTTCACTTCATTGATGACTGGGAAGGCACGAGAGCATTGTCCATTATCCAGAACCCAGGCAAACATGCCGTTAATTGACGAACAATATTGATGAACTCCTCTGGGCAACCAAATTTTGACATAATTTTCCATAAGCCCTCACAACTAACAGTGTCAAAGGTCTTGGTCAGATCTACAAACATTGTGTGCAGATCTCTGCTCTGCTTCTGGTATTTCTCCTGGAGTTGTCAGGCAGCAAACACCATACTGAATGTTCCTCTGCCTTTTCTGAAGGCACACTTTCTCTCGGGTATACGACCATCTTTCAGGTAAAGGATCAGCCCATTAAGAAGTACCCTCACAAGAATTTTGCTAGCAATGACTAAGAGAGATATGCCTCTATGATTTTCACAGGAAAATCTATTCCCTTTGCCCTTAGAGAGATGGACAATGGAGGCATCCTTGAACTTCTCAGTGAAAACCTCCTCTTGCATATAACCTGGAAAATTTCAGTCAGCTTTTCTATGAGCAATGGTCCCCCTACCTTGTAAATCTCAGCTGTAATAGAATCAGCACCAGGTGCTTTGTCACATGAAAGGAGCCTAATGGCACTCAAAACCTCTTCTCCAGTTAGAAGTTCAGCTAAGAAGGGATTGACTTCAACCTGAGGTAAATGGTCAGTGACCTCAGCGTTGATTGATGATGATTTGTTGAGGACACTATAAAAATGTTCAGCCCATTTCTCTAGGATCATGTTTTTATCACAAATTAACGTGGCTACATCAGCACTAAGTAGTTGTGAGTAGTTGTGATGCACCATAGGTTTTTGGTCCATAAATAGCTTTCAGGAAATCATAAAAAAGCTTTAGATTGTTACTATCAACATGAAACTGAATTTCATCTGCCTTCTTACTGAGACAGGAATCTTGCATCTCTCTAAGTTTTGTTTGTACTTTGCTTTTGATGGAATTAAATGGTGCTTTCTTAGAGGTGGATGAACTATTCTGCTGATAAATCCTGTGGAGTTCAAGTTTTTCATTTAGCAACCTCTGAATTTCCCCTTCATTTTCATCAAACCAGTCTGAGTGTTTGCAAGTGGTCTGACTCAGATGAGCAAATGCATTGCTGTACACCAAATCTCTGAAAGCTGCCTACTCCTTTTTGGCTCTACTGTTGCCAACTGTGTGCTGCCTCAACTTTCCCTCCAAGTCAACAACAAACTGTTTACATGCAGAGAAGAGCTCTAATCTGTTGACATTAATTCTTCTGGTTGTCATTTTGCCTCAGGGGGTGGTGCTTTTGATATATGTGAATATTTAGCTTGGAAAGGATGTCTATGATCACTTCAGCACTCTGCAACACACATTGCCTTTGTCACTGTCACATTTTGTCTGTCTTTTCTCCTTACAATCACATAGGCATAGAGATACTCTGATAAAGGAGTCCAAGTAGGGACCCAAGAAGTTAAAAATATATGACAGTTTGGAGGAACTAGATGGTGCAGAGGAGAGATCACCAGCCCTGAGGTCAGGAGGACCTGAGCTAAATTCGACCTCAAGCACTTATTAGCTGTGTGACCCTCAGTAAGTCACTTAACCCCAAGTCAAATAACCCCAAAATGACAATTCTCTTCCCCTATTCCTGTGCTCACTCATATCTCCACCCTCTCCCCAAAAGGATGCCTACCTCCACTGGTTCAAATGGATGTTTTGTTCACCTTACTTATTAATATTTTTCTGTTTCATTTTTCTCCTATAAATCAATATCAAGTTAGCTTAGGAAAATGTTGGAAAGATAGACACAAAAGGTTAGAATTCCCCAGAAAAACTTACTAAGTAACTTCTTTCTATGTCTTTGTATCACCTGTCCAAAACGCTGTTGGAAAGAGACTCTCTACTTATTGGTGGAGGTGAAGACTCTGCACTCCTGGAGGGGTCAGGTGAAGTTGGCAAGAAGCGAGAGCTTCATTTGTAAGCTATTCTCCCCTTAGGACTCACCAGATGATTTTGTCCCAGTTTCAGTCATTTAGCTAAACTAATTCTTTATTTCTGAGGGATGAGGGAGACATTTAGCACAACAATTACAACAAAAATATTAAAAACCAACAAATTTGCACCCAATAATCAAAACTTGGTAAAAAAAAAAAACGTTAATATGTAATTAAACTGAAGAGGCTTTCAATAAGATTAATACTAACAAAGCTTTTTTTCAGCAAATGAATAATTGAAGGCAATGTAAATTCTATATGGGGATAGCAAAACAATAGGAGTGTTTTTGAAGTAAACACATATACCATTAAAAATATCTGTTTTTTAAAATTTTATTTATTTAAGTTTTCAACATTCATTTCCACAAAATTTTGGTTTCCATATTTTCTCCCCATTTCTCCCCTCCCCCTACCCCAAAACACTGAGCATTCTAATTTGCCCCTATCACCAATCTGCCCTCCCTTCTAACATCCTTCCCTTCCCTTATCCCCATCTTCTCTTTTGTCCTGTAGGGCAAGATAACTTTCTATACCCCATTGCCTGTATTTCTTATTTCCTAGTTGCAAGAACAATACTCAACAGTTGTTCCTAAAACTTTGAGTTTCAACTTCTCTTCCTCCCTCCCTCCCCAAACACCCATTCCCTTTGGGAAGGCAAGCAATTCAATATAGGTCATATCAGTGTAGTTTTGCAAATGACTTCCACAATAGTCATGTTGTGTAAGAATAACTATAATTCCCTCCATCTTATCCTGCCCCCCATTTCTTCTATTCTCTCTTTTGACCCTATCCCTCCCCAAGAGTATTGACTTCTACTTGCTCCCTCATCCCATTGTCCTTCCTTCCATCATCCCCCCACCCTGTTTATCCCCTTCTCCCTCACTATCCTGTATTGTAAGGTAGGTTGTCATACCAAAATGAGTGTGCATTTTATTCCTTCCTTTAGTTGACTGTGATGAGAGTAAGCTTCATGTTTTTTCTCTCACCTCCCCACTTTTCCCTCCACTGAAAAGTCATTTACTTGCCTCTTTTATTAGAGATAATTTGCCCAATCCCATTTCTCCCTTTCTCCTCCCAATATATTTCTCTCTCATCCCTTAATTTCATTTTTTTAAAGAGATGATCCTATTCTATTTAATTCACCCTTGGCTCCCTCTGTCTCTGTCTCTGTCTCTGTCTCTCTCTCTCTTTGCGTATGTGTGTGTGTGTGTGTGTGTGTGTGTGTGTGTGTGTGTGTGTGTGTGTAATTCCACCAACTACCCAGATACTGAAAAAGGTTTTCAAGAGTCACAAATATTGTCTTTCTATGTAGGAATGTAAATAGTTCAACTTTAGCAAGTCCCTTATAACTTCTCTTTGCTGTTTACCTTTTCATGCTTCTCCTGATTCTTGTGTTTGAAAGTCCAATTTTCTTTTCAGCTCTGGTCTTTTCATCAAGAATGCTTGAAAGTCCTCTATTTCATTGAAAGACCATTTTTTGCCCTGAAGTATTATACTCAGTTTTGCTGAGTAGGTGATTCTTGGTTTTAGTCTTAGTTCCTTTGACTTCTGGAATATCATATTCCAAGCCCTTCGATCCCTTAATGTAGAAGCTGCTAGATCTTGTGTTATCCTGACTGTATTTCCACAATACTTGAATTGTTTCTTTGTAGTTGTTTGCAACATTTTCTCCTTGACCTGGGAACTCTGGAATTTGGCCACAGTGTTCCTAGGAGTTTCTCTTTTTGGATCTCTTTCAGGAGGTGATCAGTGGATTCTTTCAATATTTATTTTGCCCCCTGGTTCTACAACATCAGGGGAGGTTTCCTTGATAATTTCATGAAAGATGATGTCTAGGCTCTTTTTTTGATCATGGCTTTCAGGTAGGCTCACAATTCTTTTTATAAATTTATTTATTTAACATTCGTTTTAACAAAATTTTGGGTTCCAAATTTTCTCCCCTTTTATCCCCTCCCCCCCCCAAACATCAAGCATTCTAATTGCCCCTATCACCAATCTGCCCTCTCTTCTATCATCCCTCCCTTCCCTTGTCCCCATCTTCTCTTTTGTCCTATAGGGCCAGATAACTTTCTCTACCCCTTTACCTGTATTTCTTATTTCCTAGTGGCAAGAACATTACTTGACAGTTGTTCCTAATACTTTGAGTTCCAACTTCTTTACCTCCCTCCCTCCCCACCCCTTCCCTTTGGAAGGCAAGCAATTCAATATATGCCAAATCTGTGTAGTTTTGCAAATGACTTCCATAGTAGTTGTGTTGTATAAGACTAACTATATTTCCCTCCATCCTATCCTGTCCTCCATTACTTCTATTCTCTTTTGATCCTGTCCCTCCCCATGAATGTTGACCTCAAATTTCTCCCTCCTCCCCATGCCCTCCCTTCCATCATCGCCCCCACCCTCCTTATCCCCTTCTCCCCCACTTTCCTGTATTGTAAGATAGGTTTTCATACCAAAATGAGTGTGCATTTTATTCCTTTCTTTAGTGGAATGTGATAAGAATAAACTTCATGTTTTTCTCTCACCTCCCCTCTTTATCCCTCCACTAATAAGTCTTTTGCTTGCCTCTTTTATGAGAGATAATTTGCCCCATTCCATTTCTCCCTTTCTCCTCCCAGTATATTTCTCTCTCACTGCTTGATTTCATTTTTTTAAGATATGATCCCATCCTCTTCAATTCACTCTGTGCACTCTGTCTCTATGTGTGTGTGTGTTTGTGTGTGTGTGTGTGTGTGTGTGTGTGTGTGTGTGTGTAATCCCACCCAGTACCCAGATACTGAAAAGTTTCAAGAGTTACAAATATTGTCTTTCCATGTAGGAATGTAAACAGTTCAGCTTTAGCAAGTCCCTTATAACTTCTCTTTGCTGTTTACCTTTTCATGCTTCTCCTGATTCTTGTGTTTGAAAGTCCAATTTTCTTTTCAGCTCTGGTCTTTTCATCAAGAATGCTTGAAAGTCCTCAGTTTCATTGAAAGACCAATTTTTCCCCTGAATTATTATACTCAGTTTTGCTGGGTAGGCAATTCTTGGTTTTAGTCCTAGTTCCTTTGACTTCTGAAATATCATATTCCAGGCCCTTCGATCCCTTAATGTAGAAGCTGCTAGATCTTGTGTTATCCTGATTGTATTTCCACAATACTTCAATTGTTTCTTTCTAGCTGCTTGCAATATTTTCTCCTTGACCAGGGAACTCTGGAATTTGGCCACAATGTTCCTAGGAGTTTCTCTTTTTGGATCTCTTTCAGGTGGTGACCAGTGGATTCCTTGAATACTTATTTTGCCCTCTGGTTCTAGAATCTCAGGGCAGTTTTCCTTGATAATTTCCTTAAAGTTTATGTCTAGGCTCTTTTTTTGATCATGGCTTTCAGGTAGGCCCATAATTTTTAAATTGTCTCTCCTCAATCTATTTTCCAGGTCAGTTGTTTATCCAATGAGATATTTCACATTGTCTTCCATTTTTCCATTCTTTTGGTTTTGTTTTGTGATTTCTTGGTTTCTCATAAAGTCATTAGCCTCCATCTGTTCCATTCTAATTTTGAAAGAACTATTTTCTTCAGTGAGCTTTTGAATCTCCTTTTCCATTTGGCTAATTCTGCTTTTGAAAGCATTCTTCTCCTCATTGGCTTTTTGAACCTCTTTTGCCAATTGAGTTAGCCTATTTTTCAAGGTGTTATTTTCTTCAGCATTTTTTTGGGTCTCCTTTAGCAGGGTGCTGACCTGCTGTTCATGCTTTGACTCCATGTCTCTCATTTCTCTTCCCAGCTTTTCCTCTACCTCTCTAACTTGATTTGCAAAATTCTTTTTGAGCTCTTCCATGGCGTGAGCCCACTGGTGGGCTGGGATACAGAAACCTTGAATTCTATGTCTTTGCCTGATGGTAAGCATTGTTCTTCCTCATCAGAAAGGAAGGGAGGAAATGTCTGTTCACCAAGAAAGTAACCTTCTATAGTCTTATTTCTTTTCCCTTTTCTGGGCATTTTCCCAGCCAGTGACTTGACCTCTGAATATTCTCCTCAAGCCCACCTCGCCTCCTGATCCTCCCAGCCAGCACTTGGGGTCTGAGATTCAAATGGTGCTTCCCAGCTTCAGGGCTTTGGGCGGGGGCAGGGCTGCTATTCAGTGTGAGATTAAGTTCAACTGCTCAGGTTGGGGCAGGGCTGCCTCACGGGCTCAGTTCCCTCAGGGGCTTTATGCAGAGACCTTCAACAATGGATCCAGGCTCCTGCCTGCTTGGGGAGCCCTGGTCTGCTGCTGCCTCAGCTGCTGCCTCCCGAGGGGGCCTGAGTTATGGGGGCACCCCACTCCTCTCTCGACCCACCAAAGAGACCCTCTCACCGACCCCCATCACCTGTGGGTGGAGGGACCCGCTGGGCCGCTGGAGATTCTGTCTCTGAAGCCCACTCGAATCTGCTCTCTGTGCTGCAGGAGTGGCAGGGTTGTGCTGGGCTCCCAGTCCAAGGCACCCAGTCCGCGGTGTGAACAATCTTTTGCGAGAGGTTTGCACGTCCCTCTGGAACAGAAATCTCCTTTGCTCCACTGTTCTATGGCCTCTGTTGCTCCAGAATTCGCTGTGAGTTCCTTTTTACAGATGTTTTATGGGTTGTGGGTTTGGAGCTATGTGTATGTGCATCTTTCTCCTCTGCCATCTTGGCTCTGCCCCCCGCCCATAATTTTTAAATTGTCTCTCCTGGATCTATTTTCCAGGTCAGTTGTTTTACCAATGACATATTTTACATTGTCTTCCATTTTTTCATTCTTTTGGTTTTGTCTTGTGATTTCTTGGTTTCTCATAAAGTCATTAGCCTCCATCTGTTCCATTCTAATTTTTAAAGGACAATTTTCTTCAGTAAGCTTTTGAATCTCCTTTTCCATTTGGCTAATTCTACTTTTTAAAGCATTCTTCTCCTCATTGGCCTTTTGAACCTCTTTTGCCAACTGAGTTAGCCTATTTTTCAAGGTGTTATTTTCTTCAACATTTTTTGAGTGTCCTTTAGTAAGGTGTTGACCCACTTTTCATGCTTTTCTTGCTTCTCTCTCATTTCTCTTCCCAGTTTTTCCTCCACCTCTCTTACTTGATTTTCAAAATCCTTTTTGAGTTCTTCCATGGCCTGCACCCATTGAATATTTATTTTGGATGTTTGGGATAGAGAAGCCTTGACTTTTATGTCTTTTCCTGTTGGTAGGCATTGTTCCTCCTCATCCAAAAGGATGAGAAAAGATATCTGTTCACCAAGAAAGTAACCTTCTATAGTCTTATTTTTTTCCCCTTTTTTTGGCATTTTCCCAACCAGTTACTTGACTTTTGGGTCCTTTGTCAAGAGTAGGGTATACTCTTGGAATCTGTAAGATCTCAGTTCCTCCAAGGTGGCACAATCCAGCATTTACACTTGTCTGGGTGGAGGGAGAGATTTTTTTTTGCCCGAAATCTTGCTAAGATTACCTCTCCACAGCTGCCTGGGCTCTAGTTCCTCCAAGTCAGCAGTGGGGACTGATTTTCAGTTAAGCTGTGGGCAGGGCCACCATTCAGCGCAAGACAAAGACCAGCTTCCTCAGGGCCTCTACACACGGATGAGGTAATATTCAGCTCCTCAGTGCCCCGAGGGGTTTTTACGCTCCAACAATGGATATGGGAGGCTGTATGGGCTGCTGTGTGGCTTCTGTGGCTGCTGCCTACTGCCAGAGCTATGGAAAGGACCTTCTCCTTTCCAGCCCAGCTGAAAAAACCCAGTCACTGACCTTTGGTACCTGTGGGTTGAGGAATCTGCAGACCACTGCTGCAGGGACTGGGTATTTGCTGCTACTGTGACTGGAGATTCCACCCCCAATGTGTCCTTCTCCCAGAGTTGTGCTGTGCCTCACAGCCAAGGCTGGGTTGGGCTCTGCTCCAGGTCCCCTGCAATCGACATTTCCCATGGGCCTTTCAGGTCATCCTGGGCTGGAAATCTCCTCTACTCTGTTGTTCTCCACTTCTGCTGCTCCAAAATTTGTTGAGAGTCCCTCTCCACAAGTATTTATTGGCTGTGTGGGGAGAGCCTCTGTATATGTGTCTTTCTACTCCTCCATTTTCCATTACAAATATCTTATGGGAAGTGACAGTAAAATAACAGAAGTGTAACTTTGATGAACAGAGTTATCAAGGGGAGTCATTAAAATAAGAATAGTTTTGGGTTAATTAACAAATGCCAAAAAGTAAGTAGCATATAAAAAGAAACAGACAAAAAGTAGGAGTATTTTGATTATTATCTAATAAGAAAGCAGAACAAAGGAACTGAGCTTAAGAAAGAAAATTAAAAATAAAAAAAGTGAGAGGAGGTAAAAGGAAGGGATATATAGTTAATGGATAATGGAGCAAGACTGAAAGGGTAGAATGGATTATTCATATTTCATTTTGAAATGACAGTGAAGAAAGCAGGCAAATTGAAAATTCCACAAAACATATAAAGTTAAAAGTAGAAATGAGAGAAACTGTGTTCATTGTTCTGTATGAAAGTGTGCCAGAAAATTGTAATTTGATTAGCAGTACTGAAATAAAGCAGATGATACTTATTATTAAAAACAAATAATATGCCAAAGGATGAATGAATTAGAAGTAATTATAATATTAAATTAAAATGGCTTTAATTTCCCAATACTAAGAAAAGAAGGAAACAGAATATAATACTATGTTTTCTGCAGGAAACAAAACAGAAAGATATATACAGAATGTAAATAAGAATTTATGTTAAGGCTACTTACATAACTTTCACATCTATATCAAGGGGACTAATGTGAAGGGCAGAGGTAATAAAACATGAAATAATTTCTTTTAATTTCATAAAATTGAAAAAGAAATTTACATTAACTAAATCAGAACATCCATAATAAGGTAAGAAAGTAAACCATTGATAAGGAAAAAAATCCCTGAATCAAATATTTCTGATAGGGAATATAGAATTCCAACAGAAATATGTAAGGTCAACATCCCTTCTTCAATGGATAAGGGACCAAAGGATATGAACAAATTATTCTCTAAAGCATTATATACAAATAATAACCACATAAAATGTGCCAAATAACTAATACCAAAAGAAATGCAAATCAAAACAATTTTGTGTATGTTTCAACACACAGTGAATAAATTGACACAGATGAAATAAATGGAAACAGTCGTTGTCGAATGGAAAACATAAACATAATTATACATTGTAGATAGATCTGTGAATTTTTCCAACCATGAAACTAGAGGCAGATAAATGATTCAATAAACAAAATACTCGATTGGAGTCATAAAGTCCCGAGTTCTGTCTGACCTTAGACCTTTATTAGCTGCATTATCCTGGGTAAATGACTTAACCTTTCTCTATTTCAGTTTCCTCAAATGTAAAATGAATATAATAGCAGGTACTTCCTAAAGTTGTTTTGAAGATCAAATAAGATAATATTTGTAACATGTTAGTATCATTCCTAGCACATGGCAGGTATTTATTAGATACTTACTTCTTTCCTCCCTCCCTTCCTCTCTTGAAAGAAGTTGTAGAAAGAAAATAATAAAATTAACGACTAAGGTGATTAAAATATACAGTTCGTGTATTTGTATTCATTACTTGCTAGTAATTAAAAACAAAATAGTTTATGTACAAACACTAGTATACGCTCAAAGGTAACAAAAGACCCCAACAATTTATATGCATAAGATAAAATTTAATTTTTTTCTCATAAGATAGCTAATATTTTGAATCTTTTGACGTTACATATCTTTGCCTCTTGATAAAAATCCTTCAAGTTGTATAATAATGACTAAGCATTTAAAAACACAAATGTTATCAGGATTTGTTTTCCTATTTCTTTTGATAAACAATATGTTTTTTTAAATTGCAATTCAATATATAACACTATAATATGATTGCTAGAAACTTCCAAGTCAACTTCTACAAACATATATAAGGCCCATACTCTTACGTAAAACTAAGACATTTGCTGACAAAGAAGAATTAATGTCAGATAACTACCCTCCTGAAAGCACTTTAAATTTAATGTTCTTATTCAGTTTTAATAAAATATTGTTTCTAGTGGATATGATCACTAACACAATGTAGAGCTACTCATTTTCTCTGAAGGTAAAAATGTGACTGAAATAATGTATACCTTTTGGCCTAAAGATTCAACTAGATCACATAATCTAAAGAGTTCAAAACTAGAAAGAGAGGTCCCATATATTTTAAAATATTTTAATAGAACTTTTTGTAGTAGTAGCAAAGAACTGGAAATAATGTAGGTATCAATGGAATTAGGTATGGTTAAATTGTGTTACATGAATTTGAAGTTACATTACTGTACTATAAGAAATGACAACTATGAAGAAAATAGAGAATAATATAAAAAACTATAAAATGATACAAATTGAAATTAGACAAAATGGAAAACAATATACTCAATGACTATAGCATGGTACATGGAGATGAAAAATAAACAACAACACTAAGTCCCAATTGAAATGAAATTTTCCATTATTATAATGATCAAGCTTGGTCTTGAAGAATAAGTGATATTTGCTCCCTTCTTTGAAGGACTAGAGACCAGATATATGGAATGTTACAGATGATATTGTTGTAGCAACCACACCAGCACACAGGGTGGACTGCTAACACAGGTTCTTTGATCTGCTTTTCTAAAGTAAACACAGCCTCAAAGGGGTCAACAATCTTACTTTATTAAATGTATATAATTCATTGACTAGTTCAAGGGAAAGATCAGCACCATGAACGGGGAGAAAACACAAGCAGAGAAACATAGAGAAATTAGCACAGAGAACCAAGAGACAGGGCTCCAATTGTCTAAATAAAGTAATAGATACATAATCATCAGACCAGGGAATACCAACATCTATGTTCACATAACCAGAGGACCCTTAACAATGGCTACCCAGAGCCTTATCTGGCCATATCACAAAGACACATTCTTCCACTAAGTGAGCCCCAAAGTAAAATGCCAAGCTCCCAGAATATATAATAAAGATTTGGTCCTTAATTGGCTCAGAGCCGGAAGGAATGAAACTTACATGACTCAGCACAGCTGTGAATTATCAGGGTTCAAAGGGGATTAATCCATCAGATATTTACATTGTAGCCTGTGCCTGGGAAAGTGAACTCCAAAAAGAAAACAACAAAAATTCCACCTTGCTTGCACTTACTGCTAGCCAATCTAGTTTGTGGCTGAACTACTTTTTTCCTTCATTTTTCATATTTTTAAAAATTTTTTTTGCTATAAAGGGTTGCTCTTTGGATTGGGGATTACTGTAGGTAATGCAAAAAAAAAGTCGAAAATGTAAAACAAAGTGTAAAATTAACAGTTTCAACTGACACCCAAATATTAAGAATTATTATCACTCTACTAATGAAAACTGAATTTAAACCAGATATAACTGAGTTAATGAAACAAGCATACAATGCAAAAGAAAGAAATACACCTGTTAACGATCATATGGACAAATGGCACATCAACAATATTTTTTCATTTAATCCAAAATTTATCAATTTATTTGCTTTCAGTTTTCAACATTCATTTCCATAAGTTTTAAATTTTCTTCCTCTCCCTCTCCCCTCCCTGTCCAAGACAGTATGCAATCTTATATGAGCTCTATACATACATTTCTATTAAATAATAATATTTTTTAATGAAAAAATAAACTATATTGCAAAAAGAGATGAAAAATACTGGCAGACTTCCATATTCCACTAATATATAAGAAATCAAATGAAATGAAAAAAAGAAGTTTTTAGCCTCCAATGAATATGGGGACAAATAGATATGAGAGATATATGATGAAATATAAACCACAAATGAAGTGAGTTTTTATTCTATTCAAAAACTTTTGAAAAGCTGATATAAAGTGATCATGTTCTAGACACAACATAAAGGCATAAAGGAAATTTAAACATTCTTTTAATAGATGACAATTCATTAAAAACAAAAGGCTATCCGATATAGTGGATGGATAGCTCCTTAACCCCAAGAAGATCTAAATTTCATTCCTGTCCAGACACATGCTAGTAGTGTCCCTGTAGGCATGCCCCTTTACCCTTATATACGCTAAATATGTCATTTGTTTAGTGAAACACTTTCTTTTCTAATTATATGT
>NC_092876.1:315292872-315405372 GCF_028372415.1 Notamacropus eugenii
TCTTAAGCTTTAATTATTGCAATCAGTTCTCAACTGGTCTACATGCCACCATTTTCTCTAATCATCAAATTATGTGATATATTGATGCTTGATTGATTTTTTTTGAAATACCAAATTCACCACATCATGTCTATGTTCCAAACACCTCTAAGAGTGAAACTTTGTCTAGGGGCTGAAATCTGATCACCTCCACCTGATATTCAATATCAATACTTTATAATATGGTCCTACTCTGTCCAACCCATTATTTCACATTAATTCTCAACGTAGAATTTCAGCTCTAGTCAAACATATTTCCTCACTAGTCTCAACTGTAAGCTAGAATGCCCTTGCTCTGTTCTACATTTCAATTCTCAACCATTCTTCAGCTCAATTTTGTTTGAAGTCGCACCTATTCTTTGGCCCTTCCTCTAAAGAATCTATATTAATCTGCCTCTCAATGGCTATTTCCCTTGCTGTTGATATCACTTTGGAAGTTGATCAAATACTGCCTTTGTCACTTATCTATCTCAAGTGTCTCCCTGGCTAGATTATAAGCATAATAATTTTAGCTCACACTTATATACTGTTTTATCTCTAGTATTTTTATATATGTTTTTATGTAGTGTTTGATGGTATGACTGAGGCATGCAAATTTACAGTCTAAGGAGATTATATATAGACAATATATAGAAAACAATGGAACATTGTGTGATGGGTTTCAACCGCCACAAGTAAAGAGGAATTGCCGAAAAAAAATTTTAAAGGAGGGGGAGGAAACTAAAGGATATCATCAAAGGAATGTATTAGAAAACAAGATCAGCTGGTTATTGGTCAAAGCAAGAGGCAACTAGAAGCATGGATGGGCATGCCTCTTAGTGGGGAGAGAGTTGGGAATATTGTGATCACCAATGCATTTGAGTATTAAATATTTTAGTTTTACAAAGCATTTTCCATTCAATAGCTCTCAGAGACAGGTAGTACAAGTATGATTTCCCACCCTCCCTCATTTTCCAGATGATAAAACAGAGGTGTTGAAAGCTAAGAAGTGATTTCTTTTCAATTATTACACAGTTAAACAGCAGTAATCAAAACCGGGTGCTGCAACTACAGTATCATTTTTTTTTTTTACAAGTGCTATATGTCCTAGACTATAGTGATTATATTTTATGCTTCTTTTGTGATTCTCTCCCTCGACACCACCTCCATCAATGGATGCCCACATAATTACCACGTGGTAAGCAATAATTTAACAAATGAATGAACGTATTACAAATATACTCTTGACCAAAAGGAAAAATGATAAATAGGTCTAAACAGCTGTGGGAAATGTGCCTTGGAATCTCCATCTCTAAAATGAAGAGAAAAGACTGAGTGATTATTTTAAGCTCTGTGATTTGGTGAGCTTAAATCCATAATGGAGAATGAATAACAATCAACACTACCCCCAGTTTCTGACATGTGTAAGAGGATTCATATCTTTGTTCAACAATAAACATTTGTTGAGCCCTGCAATAAATTTACTGAGGCAGTTACACGTTAAAGTACTCAGAATGCCAGACCTATTGTCAGGAAGACCTGAATTTAAATCCGTCCTCAGACACTTGCTAATTGCATGAGCTAGTCATTTAACTCCTATTTGCCTCAATTTCCTCATCTACAAAATGGGCATAAAAGCACCTACCGCCAGGAATTATTGTGAGAATCAAATGAGATAATAATTATAATGTGTTTAGTACAGTGCCTACAGTCAGTGCTATATGTCTTCTTGTGGTTATTTATCATTTACTTTGCTAAAATATTTTACTAGGCATGAGGGGAGAAGCAAAGACCAGTAGGAAGTGTACCCCTGTTCTTAAGGATCTTATAGGTCAGTAGAAGAGACTAAACAGGCAGACATACAACTTCAATAGCATGTAAAATCATTAAACACATCAAATAAGTTCAGTTAGCAATAACAAAGATGAAGAGAACCCAAGATCTACATCACTGGGAATATCCACACTAAAGAAGAAGTTCACATTTCAAAAACTTTACTTTTATTTTTCTAAAAAAAAGAGAGAGAGAGAGAAAAGAGAAGGGGGTGTTATCAGGTTGGTCATGTCAAGCATCTAACACAAAGCTTATAGATTCACCAGAAAGACTCAAGAGTATAAGCTGACAGAAAGACTGATGAATCAGTTAATCCTCATGCATTCACTCTGTACCTACTATGTGCTAAGTGCTAAGAATTTAGAAACCAAAATGAAACAAGGAGATTACATGGTCCTGCGCAGGAATGGAGGAGAGCAACGGATGAGACGTACGTAGAAAAGTAAATGTTTTTGCTCTTTGTTGTTGTTAAGTAGTTTTCCAGTCATGTCTGACTCCCTATGTTTACATTTGGGGTTTTCTTGGCAGAGATGCTGGAGTGGTTTCCCATTTCTTTCTCCAGATCATTTTACAGGTGAGGAAATGAGGCAAACATGGTTAAGTGACTTGCCTAAGGTCACACAACTAGTATCTGAAGTCAGATTTGAAAACATGAAGATGATCTATCCACTGTTTCACCTCACTTCCCAAAGGAAATATAGTTTACTTGAATTAATTACAAAGTATCTATGTGAGACGCGGGGAGTTCATCACACAACCAAATGGGGCATTCAGGTAGCTAAGTATTAATGATAATAGGGGATTTCAGAGGATGGAGAAGGGATAACAGCTAAGAGTCATCACTTGAAGTTAGGAAACCCATATTTTTGTCCCACTTTTCACATTAGCTTCTTGGGCTGCCAAATTTTTCACAACTTTTAGACCTGAGTTTCCTCATCTACAAAGTGAGGACATTGATCTAAATGAGGTATTCTTAACATGGTATCTGGGAATTTGTTCTTTTTAAATATTAAGAAAACTCTATTTCCATCTACATAATTGATTTTTATTGTATTTAATTTTAAACACTTAAAATCATTATTCTGAGAAGGGGTCCATGGATTTCATTAGACTGCCAATGGAGTCCAGAACAGCAAAAAACAAAAGAATCCTGATCACAATGATTTTTAATGCACCTTCCAGCTCTAAGATAGTGTTAAAGGATTATGCCCCGAATTGCCATTTGTCTGTTCTAGCTTTTAGCTTCTAATTATACTTGTCATTTTTACAGAAAGAAAATGAAACAATTTAGAAAAAATACATTTTGAACAAACTATTTTTCTGTTTTTCAATTCCTTTTTAGTTTCTAGAATTAATAGAATTGCAATTGCTGTTATGATCAACAGAAAAATATATTCAACAACCAATGAGGCTGATCAACTCTCTTCTCCAAAAATCATTAATTGTACATTTGAGAAAAAAAATCATAGTCAAAATCCATTTGATATTTTCTCCCATGTTCTACTTTTTGTGGTGGATTCTTAAACAGAAAATTTGGCTCAGTTTCATGTGTTGGCTTCAGCAAAATAGGCCTCCATTTTCTCCAATAGCAATATTCTCTTGGGTTCTTGTGAAATAGAAAAATGAAAGATTCCATTTCTGGGCAAATTGATTTTATCTAAAAGGAAAGAGGACTTATTACAAGGTTCTTCTTCATTTCTCCCCTAGTTTTGTCTCAGGGACACAAGAAACCTCAAGACGTGATTAAATTTACTTTATAAACCTTAAAATCACTGTATAAATGAGAGTTATTATAATTATTATCTTTGCTTCTAATCCAGTCCTTCCAGGCTGCTCCAGGGCTCACTGAGACAGGACCAAGAAACTATACATATGCTTGATAGAAGGATTTGTTGGACTTGTGTTCATAAGATCAGAAATCTAAATCTGAGAGGGATCTCAGTCCCAATATAATATAATCTCATTATATAGATAAGAAAACAGAGGTTGTGTGAAATTTGTTTAAGGTCACACAGATAATGCACATCAGATATGGCATTTGAACTCAGTTCCAGAGTTAGGGTCAGATTTCCCGTATTCCTGTGTTGCTTCCCTGAGGCTGAAGTTCTGAATGCATATTACACTTTTTTTTTCCAATCAGATATTTGTCTATTTAATCCCAGTGTTTCTTTGAACAAGTAATTTGATCTCCTTTGACTTCAGTTTCTACATTTATAAAGTGAGACTATCAGACAAAGATAAACTCTAAGGCAGAACCATGATGATCAATTTCAGCTCTCATGGAAAGCTAACAAAAACACCTGGGAAAGCATTAGGAACCATATTTTCAAATCAAATTATTTTTAAAAATTCAGAGGGCTGTGTGTGGTGTGTGTGTGTGTGTGTGTGTATGCACGCATGTAATCCTAGGATGCAAGGTCCATTGGACTGGCTGGGAAAGTTGATTTTTTCTCCTAAAGTATGTAAACCAGGTATGTGTGTATACAAGATATGCCTTCTAGCACCTTATTTTGCCTAGCTGTTCTTACTAATTAGGTTCTAAGTTTGAGCATTTCTATGTTGCCGATGTTCAAAAGAATCCAAAGCACAGTGCCTTGCACATAGTAAACAATTAATAAATGTTTATTCATTGGTGTATTGATTACCATCTCTCTGACTTTGTGCAAGGTCTATTAGCTCCCCAAGATTTAGTTTCCTCACACATAAAGTAAGGAGGATGGCCTAGCTTATCTGTAAGAGCCCACTCTATCTTTAAATCTATGACTGAATCTTTCCATGGAAAATTCAACTGGAGTGAGTGCCAGAAAGTTTATGAAAAGGAAATGATATTATGCATTTGGGTTTATCTAAGAACTATAAATATATTTAATTTCAGACATGATGTTCATCTTTTTTTTTTTCTAATTGTGAATAATCTGAGGATATCCAGGATTCTGGAGACTAAGTCACAAAGACTAGCTATTGACAATTGTCACCCCATCCACCATATCTTTTTACTCCTTAAGTAATATCTCGATAGCCAGAATCTATAACAATTTTGACTCTTTTTTTTATTAACACAGAGAAATATATAGGCATCATTTAAGGCCCTAATATTGAGATAACTGAAAGAATATTAGCCAGTAGCATTTGACCTATATTTTCCTATAGATTCTTTGTGAAGAAGCAAGGTCATGCTGAGTTATTTCTAAAGTCCAAGTAGATAGGCGGAATTTTGCAATTCAGGTATGTTTCTTAGGGTTCCAATAACTCATTTCTTCTATACACATTCTGAATAAGGGTCATTTCAGTGATAACTCAGAACTGTTACTATGGCTAGTAAGATAAATGGCACAAAGAGCCAGATTAGAATAACATTCAAGATCAGCTCCATCTATAAGTAAATAACCTGCCACCTCCATGCCACTCATTTTTTGTATCTTTTGCTGAGTTGTATCAATGTGGATATTAAAAAGATCCTGCCACTCTGGGGCAGGGAGAACAGCAGAATGGGCTGACCGTGCAGGAACCAGGACTGAGAGTCAGTTGAATGAGTATGCAAGTCCAGGTCAAGCATCTGATAATCAATATTCAAGCAGGTTAAGAGGTTACACAATAAGTTGAAGGTCTGAAGACAGGTATTTGGGATAGAGGTCTGAGCATTAGATATTAGCCCTGGGTAGGAGGAAAGTCAGACATCTGAGGGGTAAGGGATTTGGAGGAGTAGGAAAGAGTAGCCAGGTCTTTAAGATCTGTGGAAGCAACGGTCCCGGAACCAGGAAGTTCAAGTAAATTGTATACATGTGCAAGAATAGGGATATACATGTGACTTAAACCTTACAAAAGAGGCTGCCAGCTGGACCATTTATTTAATACACAATTCTGAGTGCTAGAAGCTGTGAATCTCTGTTATGTATTCTGACGGTAATTGAAATGTACCAGTTGATGAACAAGTAAAATAATGTAATAAGGATACTCTTATGCATCTATACATACAGTTCAAATCTAACAGGTAGTAAGAGGAAATTTCATCTCAGTTTAGTGATGTTCATTAAATGTGAGTAATTTTAAAAATCTTGTAATTTTTTTTAGAATACTTAATAAATTTTGCACAATGATTATTGACTTTCACTCCCCTTACCTCTGACCATTCCAAGATAGATCAAGAAACAAAGTTCATCACTACAAAAGGTGAATAAAATAGCTATCCCATTACAAACTTCTCTGAATCAAATCTCCTAAATATCATTCAATGCCTTCAGCAAGCCAGAATTGTATAGAGAGAATATATTTTGTGAGGAATATTCAGGTTTTATCAACATTATGTCAAAACAACTGAATAATTAAAAATCAGTAATAAAAGCCAGCAAACCAATTGTTTAGTGCTTTATAGACAAAAGAATCTGTTGATTGATGAATTTTTACTATTTTCAATCATTACAAGATTATATAGATGGTTGTGTTTGTTGTAGTTGTGTTTATCCCTCATTCTCAAAGAGGACCATGACATCAAGATGATGACATGACTTTCAGTTGACTTTGATTTGAGTGAGGAAGGGTTGTGCAAGGTCATCAACCTCACTTTCTTCTCCTGAGCCATCTGGGTCCAGTGGCCTGATATTCATCAGGACAGCTGGAGATGGCCAAGGATGCAGTGTGAGACCCTGGCCCTTTCAGGCTAAGTTCCTACAGCATTCTCACTTTGAATGAGATACACTCATTCAATGAAGAGATTTCTTTAAGTAGTTGCTCAAGGGATGGCCCCTTTAATCCAAAAAAAAAAAAAAAATCAAACTGGGAAAAGACCCTTAGGATTCCTGGGTAAAAGAGAAAAAATTACTATATGGTATTAAAATCTACTCTGTGCTAGGTAGGTGAGGACTTGTAGTCCAGTCTATGAGCTCCACAGTGAATTGGGTGTGAGACTTGATCTTTGGCAAGAAATGTAGCCAGTAAACCCAGAGGGAAAAAAAGGCAGCTTTTGGGGGTGAAACACTGGAGGAGGATGAGGAAGAGGAGGAGAAAAAGGAGGAGAAGGAGGAATATAGATGAAGATAAATCTAGATATTGGAAAAACACCAATATAGTTAAATGCTTTCTATGAATATGTTTTTTCACAAGCATCAGATTTAGAGGAAGTTTCACAGTAGAATTAGACCAACAGTGCATAAATTAATAGGTGATTATTATTGTATAGACTTCTAACTTATACAAGTGGAGGCTGAAGGAATAAAATAAATCAACTATGGATAATAACCTGATATCAGAGCAGAAAGGAAATAATAGTTTAAGGGAAAGGACCAGACCAGATCAGTTATACCCAGAGTCATGAGTCTCCAGTGAAAAAGTATTCAGCCCATGACAAGAAGATGAAGGGGGTCCCTGATAGTCCTCTGGAGAAATTATCATTAAACTTTGCCTGCCAATCTGCTGCAAGTTCCCCAGGACTCCTCCTACTTAATTGGATGAAATAGCTACTTTGCACCCTCCTTTATACCTGAACAACTCACTGAAATGGTTAAGATCTTGAACTTTAAAAGAAAAGAATGGATTCTCACTCTGGTGCATTTGATTTCCTATCTTTTCTGTCAAAATAGAGGGATCCTAGGTATTGGTTGAGAAATCATATAGGGAGTAACTGTTATGGAACCATGTGTTTTAGGGACCTTAGGTGGTAGAATTTAATAGAAAATAGCAGTGTAGCAGTATTTAGACAGGGACTGAGGACATGCCCAGTATGCAGAGCAAAGATAACGTACCACAAATGAGCCATCTGTGTCCCATAATCCTCAGGGATTTTTGTACTATTATAGTGGATAAGTCCCTTGTTCGGATCCCTTCTCTGACACTCAACTGCATATCTTTGAGCAAGTCACCTAATCTCTCTTTGTCTCAATTTCTTCATTAATAAAATGAGGGGATTGGACTTGGTGGCCAATAAAGGACCTTCTGTATCTAAATCCATGATCCTATGATGTTTCAAATCACGAACATATTTTTAAAAGTTGGAATTGCTTCATAACTGCATTCAGGCATCAAACAAGTAGCTCCTGTGACCAAATTTAACAAAATGCACTTAATTTTTTCTTCTTCTGGGGACTTCGAGATCAGTGATATACATTACAGTCTTTATTTTCCTCATTCTGTCTTCCCTCTTCCAAATCTTGACTCATATCCCCACTTGAGAATGCTCTAAAGCTGACAGAGACAGTGAAAATCCTCTACCTTCTTGCCCTGAGGAAATGCTTGTCAGGCAGTTTTCATTTTTTACTGTCATCAAAGTCAAGTTAACCTTGTTCAGGAAAAGAACCCTTAACTTTTAAGCCAGATTCTTGCCTGGGCCATTCCCATGTAAACCATAACGTTAAAAAAAAAAATGAGGAGAAAAATGACAATGAATACATTTTTGTTTGAGGTTATTGAAACTTGAAATGATTACTTTCTCATGTTTTGAAATGACATTAAATTTAAATGTCTTGGTTCATGGGCACTTACCACTCCCTTCATCTCCATTAATCCTTGCTCACAGTTTTGAAATATACCACTTTCTGTCTTCAGCAATGAAACGAAATTTTCCCTAGGTTATAATTGCTTTTCAGTGTGTCTTTTCTCGTGTTATTTGATTGCTAAAGATTTCCTTCAAAATGGAAGATATTTAGTGAACGCACTACAATGCATTTCCCTGCTATTTTTAATCTTTTCATGCATAATTTGAAGGGTTGGGTGAGGAAAAAAATGGAAATTGAACTCATCTGACCGTGACAGATTTGCAGCCTCCCAACGCAGCTCAAACTTCATTGATGCTTTTAAATTACAACACAGATTACCTGGACGTGTCCAGATAATGTTTATGGCATTTTATATGATCGTAGCTACAGCCAATGTTTGCTTAAGAATCAGAACTGTAATTTCGGAGGAGCAAGAAAAGCATTTCACAAGGAAAAGCGGAACATTCTGAAACATTTTGCCTAGAACTAGTACTTATTTTTAACCTGCCTCCCCTAAAAAATCATTATCTGGAAGTCTGAAATGTCTTAGAAAAATCATTATATATGTGTCTCTGGAAGGTCATTTCATAAAGTATTGTAGAATCCAGGTTGAGATCAGATGAATGATATGGCTAGACTGGAGAACCAATGGGTAAAATGGCTCATTAGTTGGTATTATACCCAAATTCTTTAAACCACTATCCAAGCATAAATTCTTTAAAGAGTGTGATATTTCTTTAACAGGTGGCATGTAGCAGCTATACTCATTATATATCACTGGGGCTTACTGCTGAATTAGGTAGGGCTTGGACAAAGGATACAGTCACTTTTACCTAAGGGGTCATCCTGCTCTTGAGTCATGCATTCCATTTACACTGAGTTCAAAGTTGGAATAGGCTCCATTTTCTTATACCCTTTGGTTCATTGAAACCCCAATCTAGAGCCCAGGGATCAAATTATTTAAAACTTAAGTTGTAATTTATGTCTACAATTGTAGTTTATGTCTTTGACTGTAGTTGATGTTTGATTAACTGAAAAGCCAAAGATGAGATGGTAAAAAAAAATGTATTCAACATATAATATAAAGCTAATGTGAGACAGGTTTTTTATTCTTTATACTGAAAAAGGTACTGAACACATAACACTTAGAAGTTTGACTCTGACAGACATACTTAAACAATAGTAATATTAACTACTGTTACATTTTGGTTGGGATTTCATAATTATAGTCATCTAAACATAAAACAGTATATAGGAGTGTTATTGAGCACTGCAACTTCTTTCTATATTGTTCAAACAAATTCTTGTCTATGTCTCTGGTAAAATGGGCCAGGCTTGGTGCCATTTATGTTACATTGCATTTTCCAAGAATTTTCATTTAGTTGCCTGAAATTTCCTTTGCTAAAGATTAGGTCCATGCAGAAGAACCAAGAAGATTCACAAGATCACCTGCAAGCCTGAATGTGTTCATCTCATGAAAAAGATAGTATTCATAAGGTCAGAAAATATTAAATATGAGAGACAGCCCAAAAGTATAGCTCAGACAGCCCTTAGCAGGATATGTGCTCATGGCTACAAGGATGCTTCCTTCTCAAAACCCTCAAGCTCAAAGCACTCCTGACATGAAGTATAGCCACAAGGGAAGAGACCTTTGAAAATGTTTTTTGTCGCTTAAATACCGATTGGCTATATCTTTTTTGTGACTGATAGGGATATTTTATTATCTCAACAGACAAGAATACTTCTGAGTCACCACAGACTAGAAGTAATGAAGAACTGGGTCACAGGTAGAGGGAGTCTTTCTCAATGTGACCAAGTGGTCTACCAGAATCGAGTCACTTTGTGAATGCCTTTTTCAATTCCTGGTACAATTTTATTATCCCTGTGGTTTGATGTGTTTCAGCATGTAGCAAATATAGCATTTCCAAAATCATATTTGGAAAATGTGAACTTATGTTTTCCATTGACTTCCTTTTAAACTAAAAAGACAGGGCTTTTCTGATGTCTTTGTTTGGGGGAACTATTAAAGTTATGAAATACTGAAAAATCCTTAGAGCAGGAAGATTTGATTTATCCTTAAGGTGCCAGCTTGTTCCCTTCAAGTGTGGAAAAGTGATTTTTCAAAGCAGAGAACCTTTTTTTTTTTTTTTTTTTAAGGTGAGGCAGTCAGGGTGAAGTGAATTGATCAAGGTCACACAGCTAATAAGTGGCAAGTGTCTGAGGTTAAATTTGAACTCAGTGCTCTATCCACTGTGCCACTGAGGAGAGAAATTTTTAAGTAGATTCATCCATCCTTGTTTAAAATAAATTTCCTAGTATCAGAAGAATTTCGGTCTTTGTTCACTGGCCACTTCCAATTGGATGCTTCAATAGTACACAAATGTAGAAGAGGCTGATGGATAGATTACTTACCCTTTGGCCAATAGTAAGCAAAAGTACATTAGAGTAATAATTTATAAGTTTGTAATTCACATACTTTCAAAATGTCAACTTGTCTGCTTAAAAATTTTTACTAACCCATCACTGATTATAGTATACCATTAAACATAGTGAGGGCTTCCTTTTCGGTGGAGCTGAAAAAAAAAAACAAAAACAGGGAGGGTGGCAGATACAGGCTATAGCAAGTCCAAAAGTCTAGTTTCTGCCTTCTATAAAGTAAGGAACTTGGGGGAGTTTGATACTTGCCCCTTCAGTCCTCCAATCCGAGAGGAAAAAGGCTGAGGGAAGTGGTATACATTAAGACCTGAATTAGCAATATAGCGATGAGATTAGAGGTGATGAATTTAACCTAGGAGGGGAATCTTGTTCCATGGAGTTGAAAAAACAAAACAAAACAAAAACAGGCAGACCAACAGATACAAAGTGGAGAATGGAAGTATGTCTATGTACCTGTCAGAGTTGTAAGTATATTATCTTGTAGGATATTATGTTTCAAAATATGGAAAATGCTTCTTAATCTTCTCAGTTATCCATCCATCCATCCATCCTTCCATCCATCCATCCATCCATATATACATACATACATACATACATGCCTTTCCAAAAATCTGCTAAGCATCTGAATGTACAAGGCCTTGTGTTCTAAGCCATGGAAAATAGAAGTATCTAGACTCTAAAAGAGCTTCCAATAGATTAGAGGAAATATAATATGTGCCCAATTAATAAAAAGTAAAGTAAAATGTGTTAAGTGAACAATACAGGTTCAGAAAAGGAAGATACCTTCTGTCTCAAAAAATTATGAACGTCTTTATTGATTACATGGCATCTGAATTGAGTCCTGAAGGACAGGTAGGAATGCAACAGAGAGAAATGAGAAGGAAGTACAAGTAGAAAATGAATAAACAAAGATGTGGATGAGGAAAAATCACAGGTATAACGGAGAAGAGTGAATGATCCTATTTTACTAGGGACACAAAAATCATCATTAACATCACATTCGTAACCACAAAAATATATGACAATATATATGATCAATATTAAATAACACATTGAATATAGGGCAGCTACAAGGTGCGGTAGATACAACACTGGCCCTGGGGTCAAGAAGACCTGACTTCAAATCTGACCTCAGATACCTACTAGCAGTATGACTCTCAGCAAGTCATTTAACCCCATTCATTTGCCTTGGTTTCCTCATTTGTAAAATGATCTAGAGAAGGAAATGCAAAAGTACTCCAGTATCTTTGCCAAGGAAACCCCAAATAGGATCTTAAAGAATCAGATATGACTGAAACAACTGAACAACAACAAACATAATCAATATATAATTATGTAATGTGACTATTATAATGTATTATTATTATAATTTCCCACTTACATAAGGAATTTAAGATTTATGAGATAATTTATTCACAGCTACTCTGTGAAATATGTAATACTTAATATAACACATATACTATCATTTGCATTTTAGAAATGAGAACATTGAGGCCTAACTGGGAGAACTGTAGCATCTTCAAAATTAATATTGAAGTTATGAATACAGAGTTTGGTGAGAGAGATTAATTTTGTTTCAGACAGGTTGAATTTGAGATAGCTATGGGGCACTCAGTTTGTGATGTCTAAAAAGCAGTCAGTGATGCAGAACTATAGCTCAGGAGAAAAGTAAAAGCTGGATAAGGTAAAGGTTAGATCACAGAGTCATCTGTATAGAAATAATTGATTTATTGGAGTCTATGGAATAGATAAGCAAGCAATGTAGTATATAGGGAAAAGAGACGAGAGCCCAGGACCAAACTACCTAGTCTAGAGTCAGAGACACAAAGCCTTGAAGGAAATCCACAGTTTATAGACATGACCTGGATAAATAATAAATAAAGGAACCTGAAATTGAGAAATCAGACATATAGAAAGAGATGCAAGAGAATGTGATGTCATCATGTTCCAGAGAGGAGAAAACATCCATTAAAACAGGGAATGTCAACTTCTGCTGAGACGTAAAAAAAAAAAAAAAAAGATGATGAGTGAGAAAAAGCCATTGGATCTAACAAGAGATTATTAGTAAATTTGGAGACAGATTATTAGATCACAAACAAGATTTAGCAAATAGGAGATGTTAAGATGCAGAGTTCAGGAGAAAGTAAAAGGCAAAAAAATGACACCGAATGTATATGGCTTTCTCTAGGAGTTGCAAAGAGAAAGGGAAGTAAGCAATGGAAAAAACAGCTAATGTGGATGATAGAAACAAGTGAGGGTTTTTATTTTGGGGAGGTGGGTTTTTTTTAAGGATGTAGAAGACATTAGCGTTTTTCTAGGCAGAAGAGAAGAATTCAGTAGATAGAAACTGAACAACAGGAATGATAGTGAGGTCCATCTTCTGGAGAAGATGGCAAAGGAATCTAGAGTACATGTGGAGACGTTGGTATTTACATAATGAAAGGCCACATTTAAATCCAATATTGGAAGGAAGATGTCTGAGTTATATGAGATAAGGAGGAAGGGAGAAGAAATTCTATACAAATTCATTTAAATGATGATGATGATGATGATGATGATGATGATGGTGATGATGATGACGACAATGATGATGATTATGATGATGACAAAATCCTTTACAAAGCAAGTAAGAGGTGGTGGGGAAGAAGGTGCCATGTGAGGAGAGATGACGCTTGAGGAGAGAATAAGCTTGGAACAGCTGTTGTGAAGAAAGGAATAATTAACCTGGAGTAGAGTCAATACCTTACTTCATTTAAGCTTCAGTTGAGATTGGATAACATAAATTAGTAGTAGGCTTAATAAGCAGGGTCTCTTGATTTCTTATAGCTATTATCAGCAGTATGTGAGTAGGAATGAAGAAGGTAGATGGAGTAATCTAGGGTTGGTGTTTGTCAAGGCATAATTGACAATATGACAAGGAAGGGAGGGATTCTAGAAGAGAATTCCATCGATCCACCAAGGAATAAGAATGGGGGGGAAAGATAGAGTAGCCAGTGCAAATATTATAGCCTCAGAAAAATCTGATACAGAGAATGGAAGTCATGGTGAGAATGAATAGTATTAGAAGTTCTAAGAAATAAGGAAAGTTGGAATGATAAAAGATTGTGATCAGATAAGAGAATTTCAAAGTTTATGGGGAAGGAAGTGGAATACTTATGGGTGATGGTGAGATCATTAGTATATTTCTGCTTGTGTACAGCTGAGGTAGAGCTAAGGACCAGTTCATGTGAATTAATTAGATTGAGAAAATGGAAGATCTATTATTTGGGAGAACATCAATACATAGATTGATATTTTAGAATGATGTCAAGAGTTGCAGTGGAGAGAAATATTGTGAACCAGACTTTTAATATTTTCAGGGAAAAAATTATAACCTGGAGATTTAAGTAAAATATTTCCCAAATATCTTAGTGAAGTTTTAAGTTGCTAAAACTGAAAATATCTTTTAAAATGTTTGTTATTAAATTTTAAAATGTTGTTATTAAAACTGAAAATAACAAAAAGTACCTTTAAAAACTTAAGTTATCAAAACTTAAAACTGCACCAAGACATTTAGGACACCCTATATAATAGCCCAGGATTTGGTGATAAATTTGGATAGCATGAAGTTCAAAATTGGAGTTGTTGCTGAGTTGTGGTAGTAGAAGTTGACTCTGGAGGTATCAATAGGAAGCAAGAAGTATTCTAACTCCACCACACCATAATCACAGTAAGTCAGGAGTATGAATGAAAGTACAACCTCTACTAGAAAGTGTGATGATAGAAGCAATTTCATCAGGTGAGAGCCAAGGCTCTGTGAGCACCAGAAGATGAAAGGAAAAAGGAAAGATAAGGTTTATTTTAAAAGCAAGTTTGTTAAATATAGAATGGACATTCCAGCAGGAACACAGGAAATAGAGGAAGGTAGATCTGAGGTATTATAATGGAGGGTTGGATTAATTGGACAGGAAAAAGGAATTGGGGATGTGTGAACATGGCAAACAAAACTGCTCACTGGTAGTTGAGAATTTAGAAAAGTTAGGTCATTCTAGGGGTAGTATAAGGTGGTGAGAGTATGCTTAGATTGAGAAGTATTAACAGCTAGGTGGGTCAGTGTGTAGAGTGCAGAGCCCAGAGAATCAGGAAGACTCATCTTCCTTAATTCAAATCCATCCTCAGATACCAGCTGTATGACCCTGAGCAAGTCATTTAATCTTGTTTAATTCAGTTCCCTCATATATAAAATGAGCTAGAGAAGGAAATGACAAATCACTCCAGTATCTTTGCCAAGAAAGCCCCAAAGGAGTCACAAATAATCAAATAAAACTCACCAGCTGAATAGGGAGTCACTGAAGATTTGGGGGGCAGCTAGGAAGTACAATGAATAGAGCACTGGGCTTGGAATCAGGAAGACTCATTTTCATGAGTTCAAATCTGACCTCAGACACTTACTAGTTGTGTGACCCTGGCCAAGTCACTTTACCCTGTTTTCTTCAATTCCTTATCTATAAAATCAACTGCAGAACAACAAAACAAATCACTCCAGTATCTTTGCCAAGAAAACCCTAAATGAGGCCATAAAGAGTCAGACAGGACTGAAATGACTCAAGAACAAATTGGTAGAGTATCAGTGGTTGAAGAGAAGTTCGCTGAGAAGAGATGTAAATAAACAATACAAGATCGTCTCTTAATAAGTGTATTCATGGGAAGTGGTGAGATATACTAAGGGGTCCCAGAAATTCAAACACATCAGGCATGAGGAAGAAGAAATGAATGAATATGGTCAGGAGGCATGCAGGTACTGACTGAGTACTGGAGAAGGGCCTGGAAATCATGGAAGCTGAAGACTAATATTTGGGAATTTGATGGCTGAGTCCTATCTGTGGCTGGCCAATTGGGCCCTTCATTAAGAAGGCCCTGGTGGATATGGGAAGTGGGAAGTGAAGGCAGGGTCTTTTCTTGGGTTGGGCTGCATGGACCCAGAGTTGGAGAGGCTCCTGAGGTAGTCTTACTAGAGTCTAGAAGGTAGGGTTGGGATTGGCTCTTTAGACTGGGCAGTTAGAGAAAGTCTAAAGGCAAGATCAATGGTGGGATGACTTGAGGTCAAATGTAGAAAAGAATAGAAGAGGGAAGCGGGGAGATATTTGAGAATCTATTGAAAAAAAGTTAAATGACACCTGAACTAAACTGTTGGCAATGGACAGGATAAATATGAGAGATAACGTAGAGGTAAGTAGAATTTGGTGACTAATTTTGTGTAGGAGGCAGAGGCAAAGGCAAATTCAAGGATGACTAAAAAGTTTTTATTAATTAATTAATTTAATAAAACGTTTTGAACATAGATTAGATGACTGGAACAAGAGTGGCACCACCTACAGACACGGAATTCAAGATGAGGAACAGTTGTTTTGCTGTGGTTGTTGTTGTTCTGGGAGGTAAGGTAATAATGTCAGCTTTTTACATAAGTCTGAGGTTCCAACAGTGCACTCAGATGAAAGTTTTAAGTAGGACATTGAAAATGTAGCTTAGCAACTCACTTTGAGACAGGAGACTGAAATTTTGGAGCCATCTTCACATAGGTCATAATTGAAGCTGTGGGAGTAGAGAAGATCGCCAAAGGATGATGTGGATAGACAAGAAAATTGTGTTGAAGACAGATTCCTTGAGAGAATGTCTATATTTAGTAGCAAGATATGACTGCGAAAAACCAGTCAGAAATGTCAAAGAACAGAAGAAATCAGTATAGCCGAAATCCAGAAACAGAGAATACCAAGAAGAATGGAGAGGACATTGTCAAGTATAGGACTAAAGTTAAAAGCCCTGGCAAAATTCTAGAGCTTATTATTCAAGCTCAACTTTGTGAGCAGTGAACCCTATCAGCTAGCTTGTGTGTATGAAAAGAAAACAATGTCAAACTAGTCTCATTTCCTGTTTTTTGACAGAGTTCATGGACTTGTTGGTCAAAGTGATATTATAGACATGGAAAAAGTACCAGTATTTCAGGAAAGAAATGATTTTTTGCTCCTGGATCAAAGCATAACAGAAAAATCATTAGACTTGGAATCCAAATCTGGGTTCAATGTGGTACTGCTTACTTGCTATGAATTTGACCTTGGGTTACTTAGCTTCTCAGTTTCCTAATCCTTAAAATGGGAACAATAATATATGTTCTTCAAAGAGTTGTTGCAAGGAAAATGCTTTGTAAATCTTTGTCCCATTGCTCATCATCATCATCATCATCATCATCATCATCACCATCATCATCATCATCATCATCGTAGTTGAAGTGGTTATCAGGGTAGAAAGTTTTTTGTTTGTTTTCTTTAAGAAGGATACTGAAGGACTTTTGCAGGAGGGGAAGAGGGCCAGGGAAGAGCCTCTCATTCTTTGAAATTTGTCAGAGATCTCTGAAATCAGTTTATCAATCACACCTGCTTGTTGATCAACTTACTCATTGACCTATCATTTCTTTTAACACAATAGGAAGTAATTTGTGTACTAGTTGACAGCTGATACAGTTGTCCTGGTCCACTTACTTTTAGAGTTATGTGTCCCTTGGATCCTATGGTTTTTTATGTGATGTTTTATTCATAATTTCTTGTAGGCATAAGCTACAGCCTCTATACCCCTATCCCTCCACTGCCCTTTGGCTGAACTATAATTTTGCTTCCACAGAGAAAGGCTAGATTAAACGAGTTATTATTCAAACTTGTAAGCCAACTTGGAAGGAAGCGTTTAGTGGAATAGCTCAGGGTATAGTGACTGGGATAAGGGTATAGATGACATATTTATATAATTTATAGATGACATGAAGCTGAGAAGGATAGCTAACACACTTTGTGATAGAATAAGGATCTGAAATGACCTTGATGGCCTAGAAAATTGGAAGACACAAAATTGGATGAAATTTGACAGGAAATAATGTAAAGTTTTACAGGTAAAAAATCTACCTTAAAAGGTAAAAGAAGTATAATTAACATTTTATCCAAACAACAACAGCAAAAATCTAGAGATTTTGATGAACCTCAAGCTCAATTTGAGTAGAATGAGATGGGGTGATTAAACATACTTATAAACCTAAAATCCTAATGTGATATTGAGCTAAATTAAGATAAACATAATTTCAGAGGTGGGGGTTAGGGGAGGGAAAATCCTGCTGTCCTCTGTCGTAATCATACCATATATAAAAAATTGTGTATAGTTCCCAATATTGCATTTCAGAAATAACATTCTGGAATCAGAAAACAAGAAGAGGAAAGGGCCCCAAGCTCAGGTCATGTAAGGGTCATCTGAAGAACTAGACATGGCTAATCTGAAGAAGACTCAAAAGGAAGGTGATAGTTGTGTTGGAATACTTGGAAGGTTAGCATCTGAAAGAAAGATTTGAATTTATCTGTTTGGCTGCATAGGCTAGAACTAGGAGTAAAAGGTAGAAGTTGAAAAGGAGTTTGTTTAATGTGAGAAAAATTCTATTAAAATTAATTTTTTTAAGAGTAGAAAATGTTAAATGAGCAGATAATAGATCTCATTTCATTGCAGGATGTCAGAAAAAGACATTTTCCAGGTATGTTATTGGAAGAGCTGAGATCCTTTTCAACTTGGTCTGCTTTTTCTAGTAATGAGTTAGAATAGATGACTGCTGAGATCCTTTTCAACTCAGAAAATGTATAATTATTCCCAGCATCCAAGTGCAGTGTAACACTACTTGTCTTTGAATTCAGGCAACATAGATTCAGGCAACCAGGTGATTGATAGTCTTTACCCTAGGTATTTCAAATTTCATAGATGGAACTACAGAGGATGTCTTTGAGCTCCTGAAAAGAGTCAAAGTGAGAAAGATGTAGATGATGAAAATAGTTATATTTATGGAAATAATTAAGAGTTTTGAGTTACAAAAACTGAATGCCCATAGGAAGAATATATGAGAAAATGACTGATGGCAGGCAAATTATTTGTGACTGTATACACTTGTTATATATTGATTACAGATAGAGAAGTCCCTTACTTAGACTCAGAAGACTAAGGATGAGTCTTCCTTCCAGAAATTAGTAGGGATAAATCAGCTATTTTGAGCCTCAACTTTACTTCCTTAAAATGGGAGTATTTTTTTTTAATTTTACCTACCTTAGGTTGGTTTTTATTATAAATGTGAATCACATGTAGAGATACATAATGAAACACTTTCTGTTTATAATGTTTTTCCACGAATCATTTAAAATTTAAAGTTACCTTTCAAGTTAATAACTTTTCAAGGGGAAAATACTGTCTAAATAGGAATATACTTGAGGACAGGAGCCATATTTTATATTTATTTATTTCTCTACATTGACTATCACAATGTCTTTAATACAGTAGATAATTAATACGTGATAATTGTTTCTTATAGATTATAGACATATAGAATATAGATTAGAGAACAATGTGATTTTTTATTTAAATTTCAAACATTTCTTTTTGTTAAATGTGCTTCTGAGTTTTTACTAATTTTATAAGTTCTTTTTTTCACTTTAAGATAACATAACTTGATTTTTTTCACCATAAGATAAGATGAGGTTTTCTTCCTCCATCAGCAATACATTGTTCCTGGTATTTTCCTGTACTCCCTCTTAGTCAGTCAACAAGGATTTGTTAAGCACAAATTATATGCCAAGCATTGTGTAGGTGCTGAGGATGCCAAAAAGCAAAAATAGTCCTTGCCCTCAAAGAGCTCACATTCTTTATTTCATATATATATATACTTATATATATATAAAATATATTTTTTGTTTTCATATACATATATATGCATATGTGTGTGTCTGTGTATGAATTTAACAAAAAACCAAAACAATTAGTATTCTGCTACATGTAGAACAGAAAAAGATGATTGGACACAAAACTGAAGATCTCTATTGCATATTTCTTTCTTTTCATTTTAAATATATAATAAGTTCAACCTGTAGCTTTTTAAGATGTCCTGCTTGTCTGTGCTTCTTTCTGGATTATCTTCTCATGTTGATAGCAACTTAGTGGTAGAGTTAAGACTAACTTTCAGTTATCCTGCTTCCCAATCTAGGTCTTTCCTAAATTCTAAGCCTCAGGGTAAAAATGTGAGCCTATATTATAGTTAAGATGCAAAAATCGGAGTTATAGTTTAGGTCAAGTAAGCCCATACTTACTGTGACAAGCAAATTCCAGAGCCAATATTGCTTTGATCTTTTGTACCAAAGACTTATATTTTCCAAACAAAAGGTAGAATTCTATATTTCTCTAAAAATAACAAGTAGTTTCTCCCTTGTTCCCCCTTTCTTTTTTAAAAATTATTCCTGTTTCTTTTTCACCTCTAAATACTTTGGTTACCTTACATATGGACTCCACTCTCAGTCTCTTTGAATCAGATTAAGGAAACAAAGTTGTATAGTGCTAGTACCTAGTCATCAACCATACCTCTCCTTTAGTGTAGATTTTCTATTTCCATCTCCAGAAGCTTGGACAAATCCTAGTTTGAACAAGATTAGAAGAGAATATTTACTTCAAGTAATGAATGATTGACCAGCAGGCTGAAATCCAGGGATATATTTTTAATCAGGCGCTTTTCTCCATTCCAGTGGGTTTGACTGATAACACATCAGGAATTTGCTGTTTCCATTAAGAAAATGATGGCTTAGAGCACGTGATATGAAGTGTGCTCTTGCGATACTGATTGATTGAGCTGTATTTCAGGATTACAGTTTCCAGAGTAACCAGGGTAGTCTGTATAATTTAGAATAACTCCACAAAAGTTCATGATTAGCTATTGGAAACCTAGTTCCATTGTATTAAGAATAGTGATAAGAGAAAAATAGCCATAGAGAAAGATCTGAGATGAGTACAGGATTTACATAATAGTCTCAAAGCACCCTGGAATGTTCCCATTTTGCTTATTTTAATATTATTTACGTAGTTTCTTTGGACAACTTAAGAAGTGATATGTATTTTTAAAGACATATGCATTTTAAAGACAAAAATAATTTCTCCTTATTATTATATATTCTCTTTATCTTCATGGATATTGCTATTATTTATAATTATTAACTCAGTTAATCCACATAGAATATATAGCATGCACACATACAAAGCATGCTTTGGGAATATTTCTGAAGTAGAAAAGTTTTGGGAAACCTCATGAAACCCAGTGAAACTTCTGTGTTATCTTCTCCAGACTTTTCTAATGGAGACTTTTCTCTCTAGCCTCATTTCCTTGCTGAACTCATTTGCTCCCACCATTCAAATAACACCTTTATGCAAATGGACACCCACATGTACATCTCCATCCATAATCTCTCTCCTGAACTGAAACTCACATTTCTATACTGAAGGAAGAAGAAAATTATAAAATACTTAGAAGCAAGAATAATTATGCCATGTAAAGGGATAGCTAATGTCAGTCTGATCAGAATGCAGGGTATATTTGTGGAAGTTGTGGGAATAAGGATTGAAAAATAAGATGGGGCTATATTACAAAGAAGCCTGAAAGACAAAGAGAGTAGTTTGAATTTTATGCAATAGGCAAGACAGCTATTATGGATTCTGGAGCAGAATAATGATTGAGGGTATAAATTAAAGTGTTTGGTAGAAATCAAACAATCCGTGTTTACCAAGGACCTTCTCTGTTTTAGGTGCTATGCTGGCACTGATCAATGGAGAAATATAAAAGGAAGAATGAATCTGTAGAAAATTTTAAAAGAAAAAAATAATTGGATTGAGTAGTACATTGAATACCAAAGATGAAAGACAAGGAAAAATAAAAAATATTTTCATAATTTCTAGTCTGGGAGACAGGTAAATAAATGAAATGAGATTAAAATGAAATGGCATCTGCAGAATGAGAAATGGTCATAGAGTGAATTATTTCACTTTTGGGAAGTTGACTTCTTATTGACAGAGATGATGAAGTGCAAATAATGTCAAGCTTAGCTGGAAACCCTAAATCATACTAAGAGGGCAAGGGAATAGAATGCTCAGCCCCTGTTCCCTTGCACATGTTCATCTGATAAATCTCTCTGTTAGGGAATCTGGATAATTTTTGCTACTTCAAGGTCGTTATAAAAAAAAATGAATGTAGTTTTGTGCCAGGTTCTTACTCAGCACTGGCCAGTGAATGTTTGATCTTCAAATGGAATCTTCCCCATGAACCTTAATTAGAATCATATAATATTAGTGGAACTTAGTGATCATCTAGTCTACTACTTCATATTATAGATGATGAAACTAAATTTCAAAGAGGTACAGAATTGCTCAAGGTCAACTGACTTCAACAAATATCTGTTAAACATGTATTAATATCTATTAAATATCTAAGTATGACAGTGTGTTCAATGAACAATCATGAAATTAAACATTATCTTCAAGTTTTACAAAAACCTATTAGTATTAATTAAAACAAATATAGCTGTAAAGATGAGGCTCCTTCAATGTTTTATGAGAAATATGGAGGCAGGGGGTGGGCGGGAATTACTTATGTGTAGGAGAGTAGAAGACTTCACATAGAAGGTTAAACCTGATTAGTGCCTTGAAGAAAACAAATGACTTCCAGAGAAAGAGATTGGGATTGTGAAGGGATTAAGATAGAAGGTAACTCCAGGTATTGTCAATAACATGTGCAAAGGTTTGGAGATAATAGAAAATAGGATAAGAATGGAGGAATGATAAGTAGGGCAGTTTGACTATCCCATAGATTAAATGGAAAAAACCAGAATACAAAATTTTGGAAAAGGTTTGGTTGGAGCCATATTGGATCAGTTCATGGAGGCATCTGCAAAATCGATTGCCAGTATAAAGAATTTACTTGTTACTCAATAGATAATAGGAAGGTTGTGAAGATTTTTTTAACTGAGAAATGAGATGATCAGAGTGGTGTATTAATGATTCTGAACATGATATGAAAGGTGGATTGAAGCCTTGCTTTGGAAAGGAAAAACTAAAGGAAGAAAGGACGACTCAAAAGCTATTAGTCCTTAAGAGGAAAGATGATTTAGGGCCTAATCTAGTTTATTTTCAATATAAAGGAGGGATTATGCAAGAAGTATAATTTGATCACATTTAATTAAAGTCAGCAAACATATTACGGAGATATTAACTTCAAACATGATATAGAACCTTTAATCTCAATGAAAACATCTTCAGAACCAACTAGACCATGGCAACTGGTTAGACAAAATTATGCTAGGGGTTTTACCTCACTGTAACTTCAGCAAAATAAGAAGTCAGAAAGGAGGAAACTATATGTAATAATAAAATGTAATACGAAATCATTTCCATTGCAGATGAAATATTTTATACCTTAGGGGAAAAAAATTTGAAGATTGACTAGATCAACTTTGTATGAAAAGGTCATCAAAAAAATGATTTTGCCTCAGGGCAGAGACTCTGTGTGTGTGTGTGTGTGTGTGTGTGTGTGTGTGTGTGTGTATGTGTGTGTGTGTGTGTGTGTGTGTGTGTGTGTGTGTTGCCTACCCACTCATCTGATAAGTATTCTGACAAGTTACTAGGGCAGTCATCAAAATTAAGATAGAGTCAATCATGAAGTCCATCTACATGCCAGGAAATACTATCAAACAAAAGAGTTTAAGAGTTTGGGCTTGTTTCACGTTCTGCATGGCAATAATAAGGCTTTTAGCCAAGGGTCTAAAGAAATTGGAAAGGAGAGGCTTCCATTTTTAGGCTTAGTGTTACTACTTTTATAATAAGACTATAGCTGCCCACTGAAGAGTAAGCCTTGGGAGTCCAATGCATCAAACTACTACCTGAGACTCCATGTCCAAATAGGACATTATCTATAGCAGGTGAGCCCAGTAAAAAGTCAGCAGCTCAGCCAATTAACATGCTTGACCCAGCCTAGAAGCCAGGAGAACTCTACCTAAGCATTAGAGGAACTCATCCCTCAGTTGCAATATAATACAGTGAACTTAGTGAAGACCTGAGAAATAAAAGATACAATGTTCTTTCTCTCTCCCTCTAAACTGAATTAAATGCATGTGTGACTCCATTTCCCCAACTAGACTTCATACTTTAACAATAGAGTGAGTGTGGTCTATTCCTTTGATTTCTCACACAGGGCTTAAAAAAAATTCCTTGTTAAATTGAATTAAATGACATAGAGGAAAGAACCCTGGATCCAGAGTCAAATAACCTGGGTTAAAATGCTGTCTTCAATGCTCATTTCCGGTGTGACCCTGAGCAATCCATGTCCTCCCCTGGACCTTAGTTTCCTTACCTTGTTGCCCCAGATGAACTAGATGGTCTCTGTGGTTCCTTTCCTCTAAATCTCCTGATACCCAGGTTTACAGATGGCTAGAGGGAAAAGTTTGGACTTCTCCTCCTGGCTTGTCCTTAGAGAAGATGCATCTTTCATTTGTACATCATGAAAGCAGTTTTCTTTCAGTTTTTAGCAGAGGAAAAGGGGTGCATGGGGGGTCAGTATCAGGAGTAATATTATAATATCTGTTTTGTTGTTTACAATGTGGAATTATGGGTATCAAGGGGAAAAAACAAATGAAGCTAAAAGCTTGAGTTGTCATTTTTAAGCACCATTTTAGGCACTGCACAAAATGCATGCTTTATGGCTTTTAAACAAAGTAGGCCATTAAGTGTGCGATGCTAAGAGGAATTTTTATCTCATCTATAAATACAAGTGAATCTTTTAAATTTCAAATCCCCAAACACAGGCAATTCACTGTGACAATCAAGGCTGTTGTACAGAATGTAACTTCAGCACCATCTGTAACCCTATTGGTATTTTAATAATTATGAAAAAGAAATATATATGTTGACAACCAACACATTACTTGAAGTAAAAGCCATCTTAAAAAGACAAAGCTAACTTCCAGGAACTTTTGTGCAGAATTTGACTTACTCAGAAATCTTTTTCTTTTTTCCATTTTCATCTTTTAATTAACATGAAAGAAGACCTCTAATCTTTACCTTAAAGCAAATATTGAGCAAAAAGATCCCCCCTCATTCACAAGACTAAATACATCAAATGAAAATGCTTGACTGTTGATCAATAGAAATATTAATAAGTAATCTTGGCAAGGAAAGTGTTTGGATTTTTTTTTTTGTTAGTTTTCTGGGAGTTGCTAATGATGGTTGTAGGACAAGAGGGATTTAAATTCTTTCTGCATTTAATGACTATTCTTTTCTGAATATTTTTTAAAGTTTTCCTTTTTCCCCTCTGAAGAAATAGTTCTTTTTATTAAAAATGTATATTCTAGAAACAAATTCTTAGTGCTCAAGGCAATTGTCTAAAACTATGTTTTAGAAGAGTTCCCTAACTGCATTATGGAGGGAATTTCCAATTTGAGAATTCCTAAATTGATGAAATCACAAACCCTTGTCAAAAATTAAAAGAAGGCTAAGAGATCTTGGGACTTCTCACAAAACAGCACAGATATGTATTGTTACAGAAAGACAAGCAACAGACGACCTGTGCCTGGTAAACACAAATAAGGAGTATAGAAGCCCTGGACTTTTTCTACTTCAAAAACTACCACTTTCCTACTGTGTGAATTTAAAGGAGTCCCTTCATCTCTCTAAGCCTGTCTGAGTTTCCTCATCTGTAAAATAAAGGACTTGGACCAGATGATTGTTATTTGAAAGAAGCAGTGTTGTAAGTTAGAAAACTCTGAGTTTTAATTTGGACCTCAATTTCCTCCTCTGTAAAGTGGATGTATTGAATTTAATGAATTCTAGGGTTTGTTTCATTCCTAAATCTTATAATTCTGTGATTTCGGAGATCCATTCCAACTATCCCATTCTATAACTAGATAGATTAGAAATCTCAGAGGCAGGAATTGCAAAAATAGGCTCTAAAAGCAGATGCTCCAGGAATAGATAATTATTTTAGGGATATCTGTTGAAAATCAGTTTATTTGATTTTCAATCTCACATGCAGAGATGATTTCCATTAATGAGGCCATCTTTAAGTTTCAAAAAAAATATATAGAGTACCAATATTAGGGGTACTTATATGCAAAAAAAAAAATGTTATATTACTACAACTTTGAACTATCCTTCATATATGTTTTCATCTTTTAGCAAGTAAATAAGGCCCATATCATTTTCACTATTTCACTTAAAGGCACCAGAAAAGACTAAAATGTACCACATAAAACAGTGGTATGCTGGTGAATATTTAACAACCAGGTCTCTGGGAGGGAGATTTACAAATGATGCAATTTTAGGTTTAATCTGCATTAATGACATTTTGTCTGTCACATTCTAAAGTCTAGAAATCAATAAAATAAAACAAAAATCAAGTCTTGATTTATCATAGTTACTGATTTCCAAGGTATAAATGATCATACTGAAAATGAAGTAATTAGCTCTTTTGATGAGTTCAAAATGGAACCAGCATATCCTTGATAGGTGAATTGAATTAGATTAAAGGACAAATTATTGGTGGAGTCTGAATTTGCACACATTTATGATTTTAGGGCCTGTGCTTATGCTACAAATCATCTCCAGTAAGCTTTTTTTCAGGGTAGCAGCTGAATCACCTATTAAATCACCTCCAGACAGTAGAAACTCTCATCCAAAGGAAATCTGTGGCATTTGTGGGTTTGAGGGTCTAAGCTGAAATTTGTTAGTCACTCTCATGACATGGAGCTTTCCTCAGATAGGAGGGAATTAATGGCATTTGGGAGAATGATATGCCAAAGAAAATAGTAGGTAATACCTACTTAATTAGACTCAGCATTGTATAGTAGATAGCAGGCCTTGAAATTAGGTGGATCTGGGTTCAAGTCCAGCCACTGATACTAGAAACAGTCACCTAATGTCTCAGTGCCCCAGGCAACCTTCTAACATTATAAATTGTAAACTGTTTCATACTGCTACCTGTCTTCCATCTCTCCCTTTATCTCTATTCAGAGGGTCACCCCCCTCTCTTTTTCTCCACTCTAATTTTCTCCTCTCACTATGAAATTCATACACACACACACACACACACACACACACACACACACACAATTTATATTAATTCCCACTCAAGGAACCTAAATTCCTGAGTCCTCAGTCTACTAAATTTTTAAGACCTATTCCAAACTCAACCACAATTGGAGACAGAGATGTTCATAACCTTGATTTTGTTATAAGTCACAAAGTGTCCTACTTCCATGTTCATGCACAATTTTTGATCATTTAATCTATCCTTCTCCCTTATTCCTCTCCCTTACTATTTTTCAACCATAAACTCAGGTACTCCTATACCTCGGTTCTTTGCCAGGATGTCATCCCACACACTGTCTATACTGTCCTTCCTTCTTTATACTTTCTCTATGTCCACCCCAGTGGAGAACCAATTTTACTCTACTTGGAAGTAACTGGGCCCTTTATGTGTCACCAGTTATGCGATCCAACCTTGAATTTACTCTTACTATTCAACTTTTCATTCCTATTCAAATGCTGTTAAATGGAGAAATTACTATATGTGGTCCTACTACAAATTTACAGAATCTCAAATTGGACCCTCTCTGAGGCAAGACAGATTTTTTACATCTTTCTTTCCTGTTCACTATCTCACTTACCATAAGGCTTATTCAAAACATTTTTGTCCCTCCTCAAGTCTCCTGGGGCACCTACTCCCCAACCCTTCCAACTGAAGGTCTCATAATTCCCTGGAAAGCTTGAGGTCATTTGCCAAAAGATCCCTCTTCCACACTCCTCTATGTCCCGTTTCATTCAGATGTCTTCCCTTACTGTGACCTCTTTCACCCTTTTCTCACTTTGAAGTGAAACTCCTGAAGTTACACTGAATTTCATTAAAAAAACAAAATCTCTGCAGTATCAAAATCCACTTTCTACTTTCTCTGAAAACACATACAAGAAAACTCCAACCCAATTATTTTTTCCCATTGAATTTTTGACAGAACTGATTTGTTGTTTTGAACTATAAAGATACAGCATCAGCAGACTGGCACTAATTTGAGAAGATCTAAAAATGAAACAATAGGACTCATTGAATTTTGAGTTTGCACAGCAAATAGACCAGATTGTGGTTGTGTTTGTGTGTGTGTGTATTTTCCCCTTTCCAGTTGTGTTATGGAGATAGGTCTCCCTTACACTTCTCAAGTATTATTAGTTCTGGTTTAAATTTCAAATCCTCTCACCCAACCTTTTTCTTTCCCTTCTCCCCTCAATCTCTCCATCTCCATTCTGATACTTCAGTTTTATTAAAAGATCCATAATTTCGCTGGCACAGATCCTTCATAGCAGCAAATAATCTTCTACAAAATTTCACCTTTCACCTAGCCTCTGGAGGAAAAAATAAATTCCTGTCATCACTCATTTTCTGGTGATGAGCCCATCTCATCTCACCCTGGTTTTCAGACAACAGACAGAAGGTTTGTGATGTTCTGTACCTTAGAGCCTTATATCTTGGTAGCTCATGCCAATATTTAGGCTTTGTTAGCCTTGTTTTTGAAAACCTGGGGTCACCTCCATGCAACCACAAGGTGTCAAAGTACGACTGCATTGGAGGTGTACTTGCAAATCTCAGAAGCCAAAATATGAGTAAGGAGGGAGAAATGCTTTAAAAGAAATAAAGTCACTAATCCTGTTTCCCTTAGAAAACTCAAGCAAAGATCACTTCAAAAACTTTATCTGTTTCTTTTTTTTTTAAATTGTCTTATAGTTCCCAATGCACTTTCAATTTTTTTTCCTCATTTTACGTTTAGAGTAAGCTTATGAGGGTAGGGGAGACATTGTTATCCGTATTTTGAAGGGAACTGAGGATCAGAAAGACTAAGTAATCTGTCCAAAATCATAGAGGAAATTAGTGGCAGAGTTCACTTATTGTGTGTGGCTTCTAGATCACTGATATTTCTACTATGATATTCTGTTTAAAGTTAAAATGACAAAGTAGAGGGTAGAAAAATCCATTGATCAAAAACACAGATATACAGTGACCAATGTCAGTCAGTGAACATTCAAATGTATCTTCTAAGCCAGGTACTGTGCTAAACTCTTGTGCATAAATACCAAAAAGAAAGTCTACGCCTTCAGGCAGCTTACAATTAAATGGAAGAAAACAACACACAAAAAAGGGCACTGTGAAAAAGTGAGAAAAATTCCAACGTAGAGTAGCCAAGTGAGAAATCAGAAGTTCTAAGCTGAGTTCACCTTAAATGGAGTTTGTTGTTGTTGTTGTTGTTGTTGTTGTTGTTGTTTTGAGTCCATAGAGGGACTGAGTAAGGTGATGAGGTGTAGTACAAAGGCTGGTAGAATTTTGAGGGATGATGACATTTTCTCAATAATGGGCTTCCTAGGACATTCATCTATATTCTTCCTCAATGGAATTTTCCTCCGTTTTAATTAATTGGAGATGTTTCTATGGATAGGACATTTTTTATAACTTTTTTTTTTTTTTTTAGTAAGTGGATACACAAATATTTTCTCCATCTCCATTACCTAGGTGCTGGTAAGTTGTAAGGTCTATTTCACACAGAAGTGAACTGCTAGCCACTTGGCTGTTTGTGATATGAAAGGCATCACAATAGCCACATATCTCCAAATATCTTTTCTCACTGACTAGGCATCGTTATACTCTTTTTTTTCTTCTGTAGCTTGAAATCCCCATCTTATTGTTCAGTTTTGGGGCTAGCCAAACAAGATGGGAGTACTATCTCCAGCTGAATAGTGTGGTTAAAATATGAATATTGCCTAGCAGGAGAAAGTTCTGGGGAGATCTCCTAGTCTCATAGAAAATATTAATAATAGTAACAAGCAGTAGTAGCAGTGATAATAATAGTTATAATTTTATTGTTATCATCACCTATTAGGTAATTGTCATCTTAAAGGACACATCTTAAAGACTGACCCCAAGAGAATCAAATATTTAATAGGCAGAGAAATGAGAGTTAGAAACATGGAAGCCAGAAACCCTGGACAACAGCCTGGCATCATTAAGGACATTGAATTATGGAAACCATCATGAAATGTGGCACAAGTGCCTTGGAGAATGAACAGGAAAGGAGGGTGCCCATCAAAAAAATACATTTACTTTACAGTCTTGTCTGGGTACCAGCCCCCCATTTATGAATAATACATTTAAAATAGTTTAGAAAGCACTTTGGAGGAGATGGGAACTGAGTTTTAAATCTCTTTATATCATTAGTGAGGATCCTGTCTTCAACACACCAGAAGGGGTAGCCCAGGGCAAAAAGAAAAAAAAAAAGCCAGCAATTTTTTGCTATTTACTTCTCAATGACCCCTGTTCTCGTGGCCTGGTCAGCACTTATTTGTAGATTCTGCCTCATTAATAAGGACCTGAAGGTTTTTTATGTTTGTAGAATGGTTCATAATATTTTTCAAATATTTATGTCTCATTAAAAACAAAATAAACTTTGCCACGCTGATTTTTAACACATTTCAACTAACAAGGATTTAATGCTTATGTTTCTCATTAGTTTTCCTTCAAATAGTTCAAATGTTTCCTTTCAAGAGTAACCAGATAAGGAAAAAGCCCTATAATCATATTTTGTCTTTTTAAAACTGTCCACTTTTTGGCCCACAAAATATAATGAATTTAATCTTTACTAGTTAATTCAGGTTTGAAGGTGGTGTTGAAATAGGTTAAAATGGCTCAGGCTTCCCTAGCTGCTATACATAGTCATAGAGTCTTATAGTTGATGTGTAAAAAAGAGATGGAGAAATGGAGGACCAGAGAGTGGAAGTTACTTATCCAATGATATGTAATTAGTGGGAAACCAAGGATTAAATTTGAAGCTTTCTGTCTTCTAGCTCTGAATGTTTGCACTGCAGTACCCTGGTCATTAAATTCATAAAAAGCAAATTTCCCAATGAATCCCCTCAGTCATAAAAAAAAGTCACTGTCCAAGTCTTAACAAAAAATTCAGTCACAATTAATCAGAATTCTAGAATCTCCATTAAATAGATTTTTATGTGTTTATATTATTTGCTGACCACTAATTTTAGGAGAATGGGGCAAGTAATAAGAAAACTATTCAAAAAGGAAAGATTATGCATGACAATATAGAATGTAAGCTTCTTGAGATTAAGTACATCTCACTTCTGTCTTTGTTGTCTTGGTACCTAGCACATGCCTGTCACATATATTATCAAATTATTCTTGTTAATTGCTTTAAAAAGAGTGGGATCTGGGAGTAGTGTCTTATAATACATCCACATTCAGACCAATCTCTGAGTCTCAGTTTTTTCAACCAAATTCAACGTCAGCCATAAAATAAGGAAGAAATGAGTTTAGAAGACCATTACATTTATCCTCAAATCTAATTCAAATTCTGTCTGTCTGTCTGTCTCTCTTTCCCCCCCACCCTCTCTCTCTTTCTCCCTCTCTGTTCCCCTTCTAAAAATGTAACCAGTGATGTCTATTATGGTGACCTCATCTGCACAAGAAGCCTAGCTCACAAATCGAGACTTAGCTTGGTTCAGTACTTTCTTAGAAGGGCTAGAAAATGAACTCAAATATTATTTGAAAGTTTCAAAAAGGGTTGAAACAGAGCTGTGTTTGAGTATGCCCTGAACAAAAACTGAGCTGGACTCTGAATGAAACTTAATCCAATTTTATTTGGTTATTTACTTCCTTTTTTGTTTTGTTTTCTTCAACTTAGCCTACTCCATGATTTCCACAGATAACTATGTCTGTGTTACCATGGTATTAAAAAGCGAATTCTGTTTCACTCATCAACAGTGATTTTATTCTTAGGCAACTTTTTGTAACTATGGATGATTTATATATCCCAATTCCTTTCCCAATCTTCAGAAGTACTCCCAGAATCCCTGAGGTTGAGTCAATGAAAATATTTATCTAACATAATTACTACTCTCTTCTCTTTTTAAACAGAGATTCTGGAAGAGTTTTTTTTTAATTCTTCCCCTGCAGAATATTAAAGTGGAAATATGAGTGCACATGGGGCTAAAAGGCCTAGGTTCAAATCTTGAATCTCACTTACTAACCATAAGACTAAATTATTTAATCTCTTGTACTTGATTTCCTCATGTATAAAATGAACAAAATATTTCCTATACTTTCTCCCTCACCAAATTATTGTTAAGAAAATGCTTTTGGCTAAATAAATGTGAGTTATTATTAATAATGTCTGAAAATATTTCCATTTGCTTATTCTAAGAGCAATGTTTTAATGGACTTTATGTCTCTTCTCTTGGCTTTAGATAACTGTGATAACCCATTATCAGCCCTGCTGCCTCCAACAGCCTTTTCCAGCTCATCAGAACTCTTTGGCACTCCTAGCCCAGCTCAACTCAACAGAAGAATTGGTAAGTGAGGTGACTGAAGCAAGGATAAGTCTATAAAGAAAAGTGCTAGTGAATAATGGATGAGGCTGCATATTGGAAGAAAATTAACATTTTATTCCAACTAGTATCACTCCTTCCTGTACCAAACAGTGTTCAGGCAGTTTGGTTCTTTACTGATTGTTACAAGAGACTGATGGAAATGAAAAAAAAAATATCCCATATTTTCTTTTGCATTATAATGTAAATCTCAAATATATGTTTGAATTCATTGTCATATGGATGAATAAATGCACTTGATAATTCATTTACATTAGAAATGAAAGAAGAGCAACAAGTGAGGGAAGATTTTTCCAGTCTTTTCTTTCCTCTGCTTAAACATAGAATGAGTAGATAAGAAAAAAAAAGTAGAGAAAAACTGAACTGGAATTCAGGTAATCCAGTTTATTACCTCATTTCTTCTACTCCTAGTTCAGAAACCACGGACAAGTCTTTTGATGCCTCTGGCATCCCGTGTTCTCTCTTCAAAGTTATCTTTTAACACAGAAAAACTATCATTATGGCTGGTATCCTCAATAGAGTCCTGGAAAACATCTTCACTTGTTTTAACAAGATGATCGTAAGGAGACCTATTTGTTAGTAAAGACTTCCATGTGAATTCCAAAGCTGTAAATATATTTCCAAAGAATAAGTAGCTTCAGAAATATGAAGTAAAGGACATAAATCTGCTATTACCATAGATGACATAACTGATCAAAATGGGTGGGGGAAGATGGATAGATGGAGGCAATACTTTAAAAAAAAAAAAAGAACAAATATTTGTTGTGGCTACCAGCATTGGGCTGGGTTCTAGATATGACTAGGGGGCCATATCTAGTTGGCTTAATTTATATCTCACCACTGGACCCAGAGGACTCCAGGGAAAAAATGAGACTGGTGATTTTTCACAGTCCTCCCTTGCTTAAATCCAATTAACTTGCATGTCTTGGCATTGTCTTCCTGATACCCTGGTCCTCTTTTCTAGAATGAAGAACAAACACCAACAAAAGATGCAACTAACAAGAGTGTAGTGAATGAATGGTCTTTGTCCTCCAGGAGGTTAAAATTTACCTGGGAAGGCAAGTCCTAAGCACACCAAAAAAGAGTAAAAAGAAAAAAAAATTAATAGAAATGATGCCAGATAACTATTGGAGAGATAGATGTCAGAAGGTCCCACCCAGTTCATTGTTACAATCAATTCAAGAAACACTTTTTCAGCAGCTACTTTATACAGGACTCTACTGGGTTCTGAGGATACAAAGGCAAAGTGAAGCACCCTCTTTCTTTCAGTACTTCCCATTCTCCTGGTGGGATTTCCATGAGGACAAGTCAATCATTGCTATGTTTATGCAAAGTCATTTCAAGAAGGGGAAAATACTAACAAATAGGGAGCTTAGGAAAGAACTTGTATAGAAGGTGGCATCTGATTGTCTTTGGATGGATGATGGGGATTCTTCAAGGCAGAGATAAAAATGGAATGCTTTCCAAACATAGCTGACAACTTGTGCAAAGACCAGAAGTGGCAAATGAAATGTAACATTCGAAAAACAGCAAGGTAACTTGTTTACTTGAAATGGAGAGGCTAGAAAGGGAATAAATAAAATGAAACAATAACAAAAACAACTAAGAAATAAAGCTGGGAAGATAGGTAGAAACATGAATATGAAAGCCTTTTAAGAAATCAGGTGGGGATTTTATATTTTACTCTAGAGGCAACAGAAAGCTATTTTAATAGTTGAATGACACTTGGGAAGAGAAGAGGAATACACATTTATCGCATGCTTACTATGTGCCAGACTCTGTGCTAAGTGCCTTACAATTATTATTTCATTTAATCCTTACAATGATCTTTCTTTTGGATGGGGTTGGGGTAAGGTGCTACAGTTTTTACAGTTGAGGAAACTAAGACGGACAGAAGTTAAGCCATTTGTCCAATGTCACACAGTCTGCTTTGAACTCAGGTCTTCCTGACTCCAGGACTAGCATGCCTTCGAACCACTTCAAAGTTACATTTTATGAATATCAATTTAATACATTTATGGAGATGAAAGCATGGAGAAATTAGAAGATTATTGGAATATCTAAATGAGAGGTGAAAATGATCTATTAAGGTATATATTTTGTGAGAAGAAAAGTGGATGAATAAAAGAAATATGGATCAAAAAGATTTAGGTTATAGTTGAATATGGAAAGTGAGGGAGAGGAAATTAAAAGATGACTCCAAAACTGCAAATTGAATGTATTAGAAATGTGGAGATTCGTTCACCAAAAGTAGGGAAATTTGGAGTAGGGAAACTACAATGAGTTCTGTTTTGACACATTGAATATGGTTGTTTGTGTAGGGGTCCCGAGAAAGGAGAGATCATTTCATCCTGGAGTAGTCGGGAATATTTATACTGAAATTAGATAGAAGGAATAGCTTCCTGCTTTTGCTTTTTCCAAGAATTGTCAATATAGTACGTTTGTGGAATTGGAAAATAACTCCTCAGTCTTTATCGTTGTTGTTCAATTGTTTTCAGTTAGGTCCAACTCTTCATGACCTTATGTGGACTTTTATTGACAAAGATACTGGAATGGTCTTGCCTTCTCAGTGATGATGGGTGGGGAGGGAGGAAGGGAGAGAAGTTGGAATTCAAAGTATTACAAATGAATGTTGAGAATTGTTATCGCATATAACTGGGAAATAAGAAATACAGGTAATGGGGTATAGAAATCTATCTTGCCCTACAAGAAAAGAGAGGATGGTTATAAGAGAAGGGTGGGGTGTGATAGAAGGGAGGGCTCATTGAGGGAAGGGGTAATCAGAATACAAGGTGTTATGAGGTGGGGGGAGGGAAAGGCAAGGGAGAAGATTTGGAACTCAAAATTTTGTGGAAATGAAAGTAGAAATCTAAAAATAAATAAATAACGATATAAAAAAATAAAAAAAAAATCTTTAAAAAACAGATACTAGAGTGGTTTGCCATTTGATTCTCCAGCTAATTTTACAGAGGAGGAAATTGACTCAAACAGGAATAAGTGAATTGCCCACACATCATTCAGCTAATAAGTGTCTGAGGCCAGATTTGAACTCAGGAAGGTGAATCTTCCTGAATCCAGGCCTATCACTCTATCTATTTTGCCACCAGCTACCCCTCTTAAGTTTTTGGAGTGTAGTAGGATTAACTAGAGGACATCTAAGTGTTCTTGATTTTCTGATTACAAATCTAGCTTTTGTTTCACTAAATCTTGCACATTATTATAGTCCCTTACTCTCAGGATTTACAGTTAAATATGGAAGACACAATCTAGCTCAATAATAAGCATAATTAGTTCTTATTATTCAGTGCTACATGAAGTTTGATTATAAAGCAATGAAACTAATTTCTAAAACACTGACCAGAACTTATAGATTCTAATGAGTCTACTAGCTATTTGATATCCTCACTTAGGGAGCAGACATCCATTGTAGTGAAGATGCACTTGATTACACAGTGTTAGAAGTCCTTATTTGGAATTCTCTTCACACTCTGTATTATATTCTCCTGGACACCTAGATTAGAGAAAAATCCTCATCCTTTTATGTTAAATTTTATAAAATTGAATTTTATGTTGATTTTTATAAAGAGCCAATATTTATCCATAGTCACATATGTTATATGAAGTGGGTGGCCAAGTTAGGGAATAATGTTTTTGCTTTAAAATGAAATATGATGATAAAATAATAACTGCCTTTTCTGGGTGGTAAAAAGACTTGTTCCAAAGTCAGTAGAGAAGAAGACCCAAGCATGCTTTGTTCAACCTAAGCCTTGATAGAATAGGAGTCCATTCTCTCAAGGTGATAATTTTAAACATACAAATACTCACTTATATGCATATATTTATCTATGTGTTAAAAACAAAACAAAACAAAACATGTATGCTGTTTCACTGGAATAGCCATGTCTCACATGTAGTGGAATGGGGGCAGAGGTACAATAGGAATAATTAGATTAGGCATTGGTTTTGATCAATGTGGGAAAATTCATGAATGGAGTAATTTTTGAGCAGTATTTTAAAAGGATGAAAGGAGTATATTTTCATGTCCTCATACACAAATCTTATTATAATAGCATTGTTCTAATAGAAACCCTCAATGGCTCCCCATTTCCTGACAAAGTGTAAAATCCTAGTCCTGGCTTTCAAGTCTATTTACCATCTGCCTTAAACTTACTTTTACTTTTAAAGCTTTACTTCATAATACTCCTTTATATATATATATATTCTAAATTCTCACCAAATGGAACTATTCCTTGCATTTCCTTTGCTATCTCTGTTCACATTATCCTTTATGGTTAGAGTTAGTTTCCTTATATCAGTGTGACCTCCTAAAGTCTTCCCCTTCTTTGTGTGCCAGTTGAAGTGCTAAGTCTTCTGGGTAGCCCTTTCTGAAGTCTCTACAATGAAAATGATTCCTCTTCTTCCTCCAATTTTTCTTTGGCTATATTTTCCCTTTGCTCTTATCACACTGCAACATATAAAATAGTTACAAATTATGCACTTTTATCCTCATTAGCCTGTAAGCTACTTGAGAGCAAGATCTATGTTCTATTTATCTCTGCATCTCTGGTACTATCCCATGGTACTTGCAGTATTACAACAGTTATTTAATAAATGTTTGTTGAATTAAATTGAAAGAAATGAGGGTAGTATTTTAAGGGAGAGAAATATCTAGTTCTTGAGCTTCAGAGAAAGAGACAAGAACATCAGTTTCCTGCATGATTTCCTTAATTAAGGAGAAAAAATCATCCTTGGGGCTGAGAGGAAGAGGGCAAAGTAGAAAAACACATTTATAGCAAAATCTCAGTCAGGAGCCTATCAGATCCAGATCATCAATTTATATCCAGTACAAGTCAGTAGTGACAGAAAGTCATTATTGCCTGATGACACTCCAGCAGTTTGTGGGGAAGCTACATGTATGATTTCAGTCCAGTTTCTTCTCTAGTGGACTTGAGAAGATGGCACTGCCCCAATCAGTTCTAATTGCCAGGCATGTTTGGCAGCCTCAGAGAGATAAAAGACTAGAGTAAATATAGAAAGCATATTGTCTTAGTTTCCTTAGAGCTGAAGGATCTCAAGTCATTTGGTCCCAATTTCTCCATTTATAGTTGAGGAAACTGAGGTCCAGATATGGTAAGAGATATGGTAAGCAGCAGAGCCAAGACTCAAACCCAGATCTCCTAATTGTACATCCAGCATCCTCTCCCTTTCAACATGTTTCTTCTCTTTTATGGGTTCTCTTTAGGAAGGTAGAGCAAAGAGGTTACCAAAGAGGCAAAGGAAATGGAGTTAGAAATTTGGCTTGGTTCCTGTCCTCTTACCTCCATGTTCCTGTTGAAGTTAGCTTTTTTTTTTCCTATCTTAAATTTTTCCCACTGCACTTGAAATGGAAATGTAATTAAAGTCATGAAGGTTTTAGACAAGTTAGAAAGTTTATGATAAAGTATCACATATGAAACATCAATATTGGGAGGGGAGGAAGTATTTAGGGTACACACTGTGTGTTTAAGATTGATGTTTATCTGAGGGGTGTGCTGGGCCCAGTTTGTACTAGGTCATGAAAGGTGATAGCTACATTGTTAATATGAATATTTAGATCTCAAAACCTGGCAAATTAGGGCTTGGCTTATTGTATTGTTGATTGACTAGACTTAAGAATGATATAAAAGATATGAATAATGCACATTAAACTTCAACGTATGTCACACATACATTCTCTCTGCCAAAGCTAGTTATTAAGCATTTAAAAACTTATCCCTGTGAATATCTATGACAACCAGGACTGATTATTATTAAAACTTATCTTCCCCAGTAGCTAACATATTACTATATGCAGAGTAATTAATATGTTTGTTGAATGAAAGAATAAATGCATGAACAAATGAATGGGCAAGTGATCATCACGGAAGGCAACTATGCCCTCCCACAAATTATTCCAGAGATAGACTGTTCAGCAGGAGGACACATGGCTCTGATACAGCATGGCATTTATCATTTTTTATGCACCCATGAGGTATTTCCTTTCCCTCTTACTACCATATTTAGCTACTTGTCTGTTTTCTATTCTTTATCAATCCATTTTAATTTTTGGCAAATTTTTACTTTAAGAAGAGTTAGAGATTTTGATGTAGGAAAAAAAAAAATCTTAGAGATCTTCTCAGTACCTTTATTTTGGAGATAAGGTCCAAAGAGGTTAAGGGACTCACCTGTGATCATAAGGGGAAATGACTGACAGAACCAGGATTTAATCCAAGATCTGATGACTTGAAATCCAATTCCCTTTCTATGTATATACACACTTACCCCCCAAAAGAAAAAGGTTCAATGCATTCTATAAGAAACTCATTAAACATCTTGTGTTGCTTTTAGATTTAGCAGAATAAATATCCAAGTAGAAACTTAATATTCCTCAGTCATCACCATTATCTGAAAAATTTCTCTCTATAGTACTATAATCTTTACTGCATTGATGCAGTTATACATTGTAATGGCAATTTAAGTGGGAGGATTTTTCCCATTCATTAATAGGCCCATATAACCTGCCTGGGTCACATGGAAGTCCGAGTTACATGGAACCTGTGGTAGGAGCAGTTTGCTGAATGGGTGGAGCTGGAAGGGTGGAGCAGAGCTGAGAGGAAATTGGTCAGAGAGCAGTCAGAACCAAAGGAGAGAGAGAAAAGCTAGCAACTGGCTAGCATGAGTGAGAGAGCTTGTTTGTGATTTTGTTTTAAGGAGCTGGTTTGTGAGAAGCCTAACAGAGGGAAGGCTTGGGGATGGTAGTGCCTTCTACATTGTTAATGTGTATAGATTTCTTTGTTACTATGATGGATTTGGCTTTCTTTTGTTGGGATGTGACTTTCTGCTGTCTGAATAAGTGTTTTTATTCTGTCTTCCATGTGGAGAGCCTGTTGTACTTTACAATTCAGAATTGTGCCTCATATTCATGGCTGCTGTAGGCACTGGGAATATCATGTTGGTGCTACATATATACATGAATCCTTTCTTCTATAAGCTTTAACTCTAGAACAGACTGGATGAACTCTATGTATGGCAGTTTAGGATTGTTGATCTGGCTTCTAGAGTGAGGTAACGCTCATTCAGTGATAAGCCTCTTTAAGAACTGACTCAGCAGTCAAGCTATGGCCCCTTTAATTAGAAAAAAAAGTCAAGCTGGGAAGGGAAGGCCCTTAGGAGTTGCTGTTTCAAAGAGAATCAGTTACCATTGATATTCAGTTTAAGCCAGGAGGCCCTGTGAGTTTCAGAATGAACTGTTTCACCAAAGTAGGGTTTTGTGAAAGAAGACAGGAAAGAAGGAAGGATGGAAGGATGGAAGGAAGGAAGGGAAGGGAAGGGAAGGGAAGGGAAGGGAAGGGAAGGGAAGGGAAGGGAAGGGAAGGGAAGGGAAGGGAAAGGGAAGGGAAAGGGAAGGGATGGGAAGGGAAGGGAAGGGAAGGGAAGGGAAGGGAAGGGAAGGGAAGGGAAGGGAAGGGAAGGGAAGGGAAGGGAAGGGAAGGGAAGGGAAGGGAAGGGAAGGGAAGGGAAGGGAAGGGAAGGGAAGGGAAGGGAAGGGAAAGGAAGGGAAGGGAAAGGAAGGGAAGGGAAGAGAAGGGAAGGGAAGGGAAGGAAATCTAGCTAGTAAAACCCAAGTTAACTGGGAAGCTTCTGGCCATCAAAATTTACCTTCCTTTGGAGAGGAGGAGAGGAAGAGGGAAAGGGAGAAAGAGAGGAAGAGGATGAGCTGAGTTATCCAATTGACTGGGTCCCCATTCAGGGAGCTCAGACAGCTCACAGGTTGTCCTTTGATTTCAAAGAGGACCATGACATCAGGGAAATGATGACATGACTTGTAGCTGATTTTGATAAGAGTGAGGGAGGGTTGTGCAAGGTCACCAGCCTTACTTTCTCCTCCTGAGCCATCCAGGTCCAGTGGCCAGATTCATCAGATGAAAATCTGAGAACCTGAAAAGGCCTTAGCCTAAAAGGGGAAGGCTCTCCCACGTATCCTGGGTCATCTCCAGTCATCCTGATGAATATCTCGCCACTGGACCCAGATGGCTTTGGAGGAGAAGTGAAGCTGGTGACCTTACACAGCCCTCCCGCATTCAAATAAAAGTCAACTGCAAGTCATGTCATTGTTTTCCTGATATCATGATCCTCTTTGAAAACAAAGGATAAACACAGATCTATATTCTATATCTTGCAATCAGGTAACCTAGGACAAAGAAGTAGATAGCTCCTTTTGCTAGGTTTCAAAAAGAAATGGAATTCAGGTATTTTCAATCAGCCAATGTATTTTGCCCCCATGTCCACACTCCCCTTTCTCTCAACCAATGTGTTCTTTCCCTGACCCTTAAAACTATTTTTCTTCTTCATTTTAGTGTGATCAAACTGGTATGAACAAATTAGAGAATTTTGTTAGAGAATCTACCTGACCTCAAATGAAAAGGTCAGATAGATTCAATTCCACTTGGGGTCCTCCTCCTCCTTCTCCCCCTCCTCTTCTTCTCCTTTTTCTTCTCTCCCCATACTCACATCATCTCTCCCTGTTACCCCTGTTTCCCCATCCCTTTTCTTTCCCCTATCCTCCCTTTCTTCCTGTCCCCTTACATAGTTCATCTATCTTCTCTAATAACTTATCATTTTTAGGTTAGATAGAGACTTACTTGTAGCTGCTACTACCACTGGTCTTTACCCTATAACCAGAGTAGAACTATTGTGCTAAATTCTCATGAACTTCCTCTGAGTTTTCTCTGGTGAAAAGTCTTTTCAGGAAGTCTTTGTTAACTCATTTCAATCAATGAATCAATCAACATGTATCCATCACATGTACTATATGCCAGGTTTGTGCTCACCACAGACAATAAACAAATACAGAAAAGAAAAAAAAAAGAACCAATCCTTACTCTTGGGGAGCTTATTTTCTAGGGGAGAAAACAGGTACATATATAAGTATTTACACAGTAACTAGAGAATGAAGCAAAGAAGTTGACTATATGGTAGTGTAATGTTAATGAGAGTTGCTTCATTAAGGGAGACTTGTTTTATAAGATTGCAAAGATCTTCTCCATCAATTAATAGGCCTCAGGTGAAGCCCCTTAAGGGAAGCTTGATTAAGGGAGGCTTGTTTTGTAGGAAGGCCCACACCTTCTGTTAATTAATGAAGTACTGGCTTATGAGGGTCATGATGCCTTCTGACTCTGAAAAGTGCATATATATATATATATATATACACTCTGAGGTGAGATTTTACTCTGGGGACTTGGACTTGGAAGAAGATTCATGTGCCAGATGAGACTCTGGGTAGCCATTAAAGAACATCCCTGGCTTTGAAAACCCAGATGTTGGTGCTTCTCTCTCTGGTAACCGTGTATGTATGCAATGGTCAGACAGTCAGATCTGTCTGTTGATCTATGATGTATGTATTGCTTATGGTCAGACAGAAGCCCTGTCTGTTGGTCTTTATTTCTCTGTTTGTATTTTCTCTGTTGCTATATGTGATTAAAGATGATTGTTGACCCCTCAAATGTTGCTTTCCTTTCAGAAAAGCAGGTCTAATAGCCTGTGCTAGCAGTCAGTCCTGGATGTGTCAGGGTGCTTGCTGCAACAGGTAGTTAGAGAATAGGGTAGTAACACAAAAGGGAAAGGATAAAATAAATATACAGAATACAGAGTTTCCAACCATGGGAATCTAAGTTTAAAATGGTCCTAGCCATAGAAACAGACAAAAACTTCTTAGGCTTATTTGACTCCCTCCTTTCTTTGTCCCATCAGACCCTGGCACTATCAAGTGTTTAGTTAAATGCCATTTCCAGAGTCTATATGACTGTGTGAATGCTCTCTAGCTTTGTTTCATATCTATGAAGCTGGATTTGGAGTCAGAGGAGTTGGTGTTGATTGGCTTTACCATTTATGATTTCACTCCAAGCAGGTCATTTAGTCTCTCTGACCCTCAGTTTCTTCATCTGTAAAATTGGAAGAGGCAGATCTTTGGTGAAGTATCATGACATATGAAGAGAGAGCTGGTCTCAGTCAGGATCATGTGCATCCAAGTCTTGCCTGTGACACAAACTGAGTGTTGAACCTTGGGCAAGTTCTTAAGTCTTTGGACAAGTTATTAAGAGTTAACTCAGTGCCCCAGGCAACTCTATAAGAATAAATTTCAGGAGTAAAGTCTGGTCTGCAGAATACAAAACATTTTTATCAAGCCAATGAAATCACAGATTTAATGAAATAAATTAATGAAATGGTAGTTGAATGAGATGGATTTCATGGTTCCTTCCCGTTAGGACCATAGTCCTATGAAATTACTTTTCTTCTTCTAGTTCAAAGAGGACACATTTTCTACCTCCTCTATCAACTTCTAAGATCAACCATTCAGATGATCATACTTGAAAGATCTCACTCACTTCCTCAGGCTCATTCCATGACCCATAATTTATTACACCCCTGCACTGGGCCTGCCCCAGGGCCCTCGCCTAGAAGCTTACCTCTCCTGTAAGCCACCCGCTATACCGGTCTTCCAGTGGTTCTGGCCCCCTCCTGTGGGGGAGGGGAATGACCAAACAGTACACCCGAGGAGGCTGTTTACTGCACTTTATTGCTTACCCCAGTCCTCCCGCCCTTCCCGTGTTCCCCCTTATATACCCTGCCGTAGCTCCTCCCATGTTCCTCCCTGGAGGCAGAGCTCAGCTCCGTAAGGGGTGTTCCCAGCACCCAAAGGTGGGTTCTCACCCCCGGGCGTCTCCGGGCTCACCAGGGGGCCACGGTCCAGAGCTCAGCCCTCTACACACCCCTTTTAGAGAAAGAATCAGTGCCTAAGATCAACATAGGCAATAATATATCATGTTCATTGATGTATGAACTTCCATAACCATAATTATAGTTTTCGTCAAAGCAAGGGTAGTTTTTTGTTTGTTTTATTTTCACAAGGGGACCTTTAAATTAGACCAATACCCCATTAGAAATGATGCTAATACATAATGTTGACATGAACAGACACAAAAAAGATGGAAATAATTTAAAATAGTATCACTATGTAAGAGTAATCAGCAGAAACAATGTAATAATAGGTAGACAGTAGATATTTAACAAATGTACGTTAGCTGCTTCATTGGTTAATGAACAAACCAGGAATAGCTCAGTTATAGAATCCAGAGCATGGAACAAAAGGGAAATCAGACACTTATTATCTTTTAATTTGTCAAGAAAGCTTTTATGAAGAAGGTAGAATTTTAGGAACTTCTTGAAAAAAAATTAATTAGTATTCAAACACGCTAGACTGGAAATTCTGCAAGAATAAATTTCGTCCTCTGCTTTGAATATTTAGCAGAATTCTAGATCCTTAGTAGTTACTTGATAGGTACTTGGTAAATGATTACTGGATATGTCACAAATAGTAAAAAGGAAGAATAAAGCACTTAACTACCATATGTTCATCTGAAACCACTTCCCCCCATTCTCTTGGAGCTAGCAAAAGGAAATTCTGTTTCTACCAGGTTGGTAGGCAGAAGCAATGGTACTATTATATCCTGTATAGAACATTAATGGACAACAATATTTTAAGTTTTGAGACCAAGCAGAGTATGCCACGATATTCACCCATGGAAAAATATATGGAGTCAGACAGCAGCAGACACCATACTTGGAGCCAAAAAGGTTGGGAACTTAGGCAAAAGCCTAGTTCCACTCTGCTAGCAGTACCAAAATGAAGTGTCCTTTAATAATATAGGATGGATACACTGACATTTCTGCAATCCAACTTTATTCTCCTTCGTCAGGTACATGTATCTCTGTATCAGTTTTCTAGCACAATATTCAAGGACTAAGTCCCTTGGCAACAGGATAAATTCAATTCCATTTATCAAATACTTCCTATTTGCATATGCATCATAGTAGGGACAAAATGACACCAATGAAAAATATACTTCAACTTGAGGGATATACAATATGTGTAGACGTCAACCTATTGCAGGATAATTGGTGAAGGAAGAGCATATGAACTGGGAGCAATCACAGAAAGCTTCACTGAACAGGTGGCACTTAAGTGGAGTCTTTGAGGATAACAAGGATTTTGAGTTGTAGAAATGAAGAAGTACTTCATTCTAGTCATAGGACACAATTTGTACAAATGCATGGAGACAAGAGTGCCAAATATGAGACAGTTTGGTCTGAATAGAAAAGTTATAAGGAAGAGGGTACCATGAAATAAAGAAAGACAAAGTAAGAGATGATCAAATTAAAGAGGGCTTTAATGGACAGATCTAGAATTAATCCAACAGAAAATGGGAAGCTTCTGAAGATTTTCTTGCTCTTTGTTTGCTTTGAGTAGGATAGAAAACAAGAAATGAATATGTAGGATGTATTCAAAGTAGGATGTATTCAGGGCTGCACATGTGGCTGCATTTTGGAAGCTATGTGAAGAGTGCTAGAGAGAGGAAAGAGAATGGAATTAAGGACATGGCCATTGTAGCCTTCCAGGCTAGAAATGATAATGACCTATACTAAGATGGAGGCTTCTTGAGAGAAAAGAGTCTTGTGATGATACAAATTTGCACTGGCAGAATACATCCTATATTGACTTCAGGAAAGTGAGGATCATGGTTAAAGGGAGTTCTTTGTAGGGATCTATGTCCCCAGGGAATGGAATGAAGTCTCATGTGGTACCAGTTCATTAGCTTATAGGCCAAGATGGCAGGAAGTGAGTCATCTCTAAAAGATATCACACAGAGCATATAAAGCCTGGCTTCTGAGCACCTAGTCCTTCTGACATTGTCTGAACTGCTAACAGGGTGGAACTAGGCTTTTGCCTAAATTCACAACCTAAAATTTGACTTCAAGTATAGTGTCTAATGTCAGACTCTATATATTTTTTCCATGGTTGAATATCATGGCATACTGTGCTTGGCCTCAATACTCAAACATGGTTGTCCCTGAAAGTGCTATACAGGATATAAAAGTACTGTTGCTGCTTTTTGCCACCTTGGTAGAAACAGCTTTTCTTTTTGGTAGATGGGAGGGAATGGGGGAAAGCGGTTTTAGATGAAGATCCTTTGATCCAGAGCTCTATAGTAGAAGCAAGTGAATCACTGACTTTGGAAATCATGCTAGCAACAAATTAATGCCATCTGAGAAAAGATATGCCCTTGAACTCAGCTGTTGATCCAGCGCTTAGCTGGGGCATCCACCGGCAGTGCGCAATGCTGTATAGAGGGAGTGCGTTAATGTGGGTTGACCCTCAACAGCAGGAATCCTCATGGTACTATCTCAGGGCCAGAAGGGATTTACCAAATGGAATTTCTTCATTTCTACCCCTATTCTTATACACACACACACACACACACGCGCGCGCGCGCGCACACACACACGAAAACATATGCACATATGCTCACAGAGAGAAAAAGAAACACAACTACTTTCTTTTTAAAAAGTAGAATACAGAAATATGGGGTTTAGGGGAGTTCAGATTGTTATAACTGGCTATCAAATATGTGCAAGCTTACATGCGTGTATATATACATACACACCTATGTACATACAGATACACAGATATGTATATATCTAAATATACATAGAATAATAAAATTGATGCTTTGTTTAATGATAATTTTATCTTTTCCAAATATACTTCTTTTAAGCATTTGATCTAGCCATCAAGTGAGCTGTGAAGTAGGGAAGCATTCACTGTCCACAGGAGAAGGCTGGGCTGGGTACAGGGGATGTCACTGAGCTGTGGGTACTACCAGTTTGAAAGTTAAAGGGAATGTTTTACATACCTTTATAAGAGTAAAAGGCATTAGAGAAGCTGATGCCTTTTTTCTCATGAAAGAAGGGGGTTATGCAGGTCTTTGCTTCTCTAAATTCAGCTTGACAAGCAATTACTTTAACCAAGTTTCTTGAAATCTTCATCTTCCTTCCCCACCCAACATATTTTTGAAATGCTTGCTTGGGTGTTTTGAGACTGTGTGCATCAAGCATGACAATTTGGTTGCCATGGAGAATTTGATTTCTTATGTCAAGGCATTTTTCAGCTTGCTAAGGTTCAGAGACAAATTAAGAGGGTTTTAAATCCAAGCCTCTCTTTTACTCCAATCACAGACATTGATTTTTCTTGCCAGAAATGAGGTCAACAAGAAATTCAGGAAACTTAATGGTCTTTTGAAAGTTTGATTTCAAACTATAATAGTAAAAAGGGAACTGGGTTTGTAGACAGATGACCTAAGTTCAAAACACAGATGTGCCATTTATTCACTGTGTGACCTTAGGCAAGTCATTTAACCTTTGTCTGACACACTATAGGCTCCCAATGAATGTCAGTTTTTTGATTTAGCTTCTCTGTTTTAAGTTTTCTCATTTTTAAAGTTAACAGATGAGATTGGATGACTATTAAGGTGCCTTCTAGCTTTAGAAGTATGATCACATGAGATTATTTTGGTCATTACTCTCTTGGGCACTGCAGAACAAAGCTTGGCATGAGCAGAGCGAAACTTGATGCCTTGGAGAGTTAGCATGCGACAGTGGAAATAGGAATAGATTTAGAATCAGGGTTCAAATTTCAGCTTTACCACTTACCTTAATAACCTTGGGCAAGTTCCCTAAGTTCTTTACTTCTCAACTTCCTCAGCTGGAAGACAAACCTTGAAGGTCCCTTCTAGCTCTCAATCTATGATACTTTGATCTCATAATTAATGTTCTGTTCAGTGTGAATTCTGTTAACCAGATTTCACAGAATATTTCCCAGAGGTCATGCTCACTGACATACAATAAAATCTTTTATCAGGATTAACCAGTTCTAGACATAATAAAGCTATATAGAAATTGAAAACAGAGCAAAACCATGAAGTAGGCAAAATGTACTTTCTCCTTTCTTCCTTCTATCGAATTTGTTCATTTATGCCTCCCTGTTATGAGTCTCTCCACCCCAACCTTCCTTTAAAAAATGATTTATGGAATAAAACAAGCATTTACATATTAGAGTATAATAAAAACAATGTTTGTACTTGAAATAGGAAATCTATTATGCACAGCTTGCTATTCCTCTTAAATATACAATAAAATTATCATGTAAATTTCTTTTTTTTCTTTTTTTATTCCTTTATCCCATTCTACCCTACCATTAAATACAAATAGGTGTGTGTTTGTGTGTGTGTGCGTGCACATGTGAAATTATTCTATACATGCTTCTAATTATCAGTTCTTTCTCTGGATGCTGATAGTATCTTTCTTCATAAGTCCTTTATAGTTAATTTTCAGGGATGCCCATTAATTGGGGAATGGCTGAACAAGTTGTGGTTTATGATTGTAATGGAATATTACTGTTCTATAATAAATAGTGAGCTCAGTGATTTTGGAAAAAACATAGAAAGACTTGCACTAAATAATGAAGAGTGAAATGAGCAGAATGTATACATTGTATACAGTGGAGAACACTGTATACAGTAAAAGCAATATTGTTTTAAGAATGACTGAGCAAATAAGTCATTTGGACTATTATAAACACCTCCACCTTCCCAATAGTTCCATGTTCCAGATCTTACCAGATCTATTTCTTCCTTATAAGCTTAACTATATTTCCAGTCATAGACATTTAAAAATAAAAGAGTCCTAGTGCCCAAGGAGTTTATATTCCAGTGGGAAGAAATAATTTGTACACACATAGGAACAGTCAGGACCTGTAATTTCATTACTATAGGAAACTCCTTAATAAAAGAACTCTTTCTACCAATAGCAGTTGATACCTTCTCTGAAAATTGTAGTCTTTGAGACTTGCCTAGGGCACTGAACAGATAGGTCATTTGCCCATGGTCACACAGGCGGCAGGAATAATAAATAAGACTTGATTCCAAGTAGTCTTGGCTCAAGGTTGGGATCTCTGTCCAGTATGTCATGCTACCTCTGTTGTATGTATTTATACACAAAGTTAATGCAAAGTCATATGGCTATATGAGTGGGGCACACTAGCAACTCAGGGGAACAGTGAAGGTCTCTGATAGGAGATGCCATTTGAGCTGAGCTTTCTAAAAATGTTAGAATATATCATCATACAACTACATCATTTAAAATGATCATAATCTTGGGAATAGCAATATGTCGCACTTGCACTTGATATTCTATCAAAAGGGAGATTTTGCAAACGAACTTCACTTAAGGAGCTTAGTCATTTTCTTTTTCTTTGCCTAAGAAATGGAACAGTATAGCTCTTTCTTCTTTATCCCCATAGAATCTAGCACAATGCCTTAGTAGGTTCTCAAATAAATAATTGCTAGTGAGTTAAAATGAGGACAGCCTCCCAGAGCATTCATGAGTCTACCTGAAGTATGTTTCTAAAATAGCTTATGCTTATTCATTTGTACTTGATCTTTGTACAGAAACATTTTGCCCCTTAGAATGTGCCTTGAATAAGATTGTGATTATTGTTATTGTTTGTAACAATTGTACATGCCTTTAAAATATTCATGGAATGTCTTCTCTCTCAGACACATGACCAATAGTATCCACAGTCTTCCCTTCAAAACCAATGGCCTTTAGCACCATGGTACCGACACAATTAATAATTGAAGATGCTGATGATAATATAAGCAAACAATCTAATAAATGGTTGCTGAAGTGCCTATGGCTTTATAGGGCCTGGATCTGGTACTACTGAGGGAAACTTGTTTCCCATAGTGGTTATTTTAGTATTTTGGAAAGTGTTCAGACTCAACGCTAGCACAGAGCAGGCATTGAAAGTATTGAGGTTTTGTTTGTGGGTTGTTTTTTGTTCTTGGCATCAACTGATTTTGTCCTAATCCTAGTACCTTTTTAAAGAGAGAATTTAAAAAGAAAGTTATAAAATCTTTTCCCTTTATTCTGCTTTTAATTGTCTTTTTCATGGTACATGGTCATTATACTTTGTACCCAAACCTCATTTCCTAGAGTTTGGGGAACTCCTCCTATGTTCCTTAAAATCAACCTCTTATGAAATTTAAATAAATGTGAAAAATAGAATATCAACAGAAATTAATACTCCTGTTTCAAGTATGCCAAACTGAGTAACTGGGGTTAGGAGTATGACATGTGGAAATATTTGATCCTGCTTAAAAGTATATTTTCAAAGTGAGATTCATGGGACCAAGTAGAAGTCTATCAAAATTATGGCAGAAGGAATAGGTTTGCACCTGAATGCTATGAATGCTCATGGACTAAGTGTGAATCCAATGTCCCCTTAAAGACTTCCTTACCCTATGGGCACTTTCTGAAGTATTGTGGAAGAGGTGAAACTTAAAGTGACAGACACATAAAATCACAAAATCTTAGTTGGAAGAGATCTTAGAAGTAATGTAATCCATACCTGAATAGGAATGACAATAGTTAATATTATCTAGCATTTATGTAGCACTTAAAAGGTTTGCAAAGCATTTTAAGTATTTTTTTACATGTCATCCTCACAGCAACACTGTGAGGATGGTATTATTACGCCATTTTAGAGATAAGATAACTGGGGTTAAAAATAAAAGGTTAAGTGACTTTCTTAGGGTCACACAATGAGTGTCTAAGTCATTATTTGAAATCAGGTCTTCATGACATCATGTCCAGCATTCTATCCCCTTGTGCAATCTAATATCCCAACTACAGAAGACTTGGCTAACTTGTCATCCATACTTTATTTAAGATCTCCATTGAGGCAAAATATACTACCTCCTGGAATAACATCTTCCACTTTTTAAAATGTATTTTGTTTATATTTTTTATTGCATAAACTTTACTTTTTCCTATATCCCAACTTTCCTCCTACAAATTTTTATAACAGGCATATTTAAATGAAATGAATAAAAAGGAAAATTATCAGCAAAATTTTGATACCTTGAAAAACATCTACCATTATATTCAATATTATACCCACATGGCTACCCCACTCCACTAGTGACTAAATTGAATTGTTGGGAATTTTTTTCATAATCTCAAATTGAAATCTGGCTCTCTGAAAATTTCCTCACTCCCCCCATTTCTACTAGTTTTTGCCCTTAGGTGCCAAGCAAATTGAACCTAATCCCTCTTTTATGAGAGAGGCCTTCAAATACCAAGAGAGCTAACAAGTTTCCTTTAAGTTATTCCCTCTACAATCTAAAATATCCATTTTTTTCAAATATTTGTATTTCTTGATTTCAAGAACATTTACCATCTTGATCAGTGTTCTCTGAACCCTCCCCAGGTTATCAGTGGCTTTCATAAGATGCTGTAGTTAGAGATAAATTCAGCAATATAGATGACCGGGACAGAATACAGAAAGGCTAAGATCTCCCTAGACCTAGACTCCGTACGTCTCTCACTATAATTAGAGTGTCATTTTGTTCTTATTACCCTTCTTGCTGTTACCATAGCATATCAAGTTAAATTGTCAGTCAATCAGCATTTATTAAGCACTTACTATGTGCCAGGCACTATGCTGAGCTCTAGAAATACAAAGAAAAGTACAAAAAAAATCCCTAATCTCCATAAATTTATAGTACAATAGAGGAGACATTTAAATAACTACGTGCAAACAAGATATAGATTAAATTGGAGATGTTCAATAGAGTTAATGTATGAGAATTAAGGAAGACTGGGAAAAGAAAACCTCCTTTTGGAGGCAAAATTTTAGCCAGGACTTGGAAAAATCTGGGGAAGCTAAAAGACAGAGATGAGAAGGGATAGAATTCCATGCATAGGGAATATCCAGAAAAATTTCCCATAGCCAAGAGAATGTATTGTGTAAGGAAAAGCAAGGAAATTGATGTCACTAGATGAGAAAGTACATACCAATTTGTAAAGTGTAAGAAGGGTAGAAAGGAAGGGGGAGTGGAGATGGATTATAAAGAATTGTGAAAGTTAAGGAAATTTTATACTGGATCCTGGAAGTGATAGGAAGCCACTGCGGTTTGTTTGTCTGTTTTGTTTTTTGAGTATCAGGCTTGCAATGCACTAACTCCCTCACATCTTTTTTGGATAATCAGCTATCTAGCAATGCTAATTGCTTTGTCACACCAAAATTGTGAAGTTGATTTTCTTTCCTAACCCAAGGGTAAACTCCCTAGGTGACACTGGGAAATACATTCAAGATCTTTGGGCATTTAGCTCTTGGATACTAATACATATGTATATGTGTATATACCTATATATGTATACATATATATGTATATGTATATGTGTGTATATATGCATGTATGTGTGTATATGTACTTGTATATATACTTACATATGTATAAATACATATAGTTATTGGACTAGCTTAGCTCTAAGGTCTCTTCTGTTTCTCCATCTATGAACCAGAAATATATGTTTTACACTATTGTTTCATCTTATTAGATGCAACTTAATGGACTCTTAGGATCTTTTTTTTCTTTTACCAAATCTGTTATTCAATTTGTTTCCTATTCCTCCTACCTTGGCAAATGAATTTTTTATAAACACTCCATCTACTAAGTTCTTTATTAAAAAATATTAAATAGCACAACTTTAAGTACAGATTTCTGATAAAGTCATCTAATGAAGTGGTCATTAAATCATCACTGAGCATTGTTTGGGTAATCATTTGACTGTTTCCAAATCTACTTAACTATATGATCATTTAATTACAGACTTTGTTAACATGGGGTCTATGAACTTAAAATACTTTTTCAATAATTCTATTTCAATAACATTGCTTTCCTTTATACTGCTATGTGTTTTAAAATATTATTTGGAGTTATCTGTAGGCTTCATCAAACTGCCAAAGAGGTGCATATTGTACATATAAAAGGTTAAGAACTCCTGATTTAGGCTCTACCTTCCATCTCATTGGTAAGAACTGAATAATAGATTTCACTGAATCCTTTGCTAAAATCTTAGTAAATTTTATCTATATATAAAAATGCAAGTGAAATTAGTCTGGCATGACATGTTCTTAATGAAGGCATATGAACTGTGTAATCATCACTTCCTTTTCTAGATGGTCACTAACTATCCCTTTAACAATACTTTAATAATACTATGGCATCTATGCAAGAATCAAATTCAAGCTCACTGCACTATATTTTTCAGATGTGATTCTCTTCCCTTAAAAAATGTTAGATTGATACATCTCCCATCCTGAAACACCTCTTGCCTTTTGAAAATAGGTTTTAATAAAATTTTGCTCTTACATCACTCAGATGTTATCTATTATTTCCCATCTACCCCCTCCCAGAGATTCACCCTTTATAACAATTTTTTGTAACAGAAAGAGGAATAGAAAGTCAGCAAAACAATTAAAAAAAAAAACAGGAGTGTGTGCAATTTTCCATATATGTATCTTTTCGTCTCCACCTCCATCTTTGAAGCAGTAGACCAAAGTTACTTCTCCTATTTCTTCTTTAGGTCTTTGTTTGTTTTTTTAACTTTGTGATATTCTTTTTCTTTGTTTGGTTGATGTTCTTTCCATTTACGTTGCTGAAGTCATTGTGTATATTTTTCTTTACTTACTACATTTTGCATCACTTCAATTAAAATGTTTCTCTTTATTCATCCTATTTATTGCTTCTTACATCAAACAATATCTCATTCTGTTCATATAGCATAATTTATGTAGCCATTCACAAACCAATGAGCGATCTACTTTGTTTGCAGTCTTTACTAATACATAAATTACTGTTTTAAGTGTATGAAACTTTTTTTTTGTCATTGACCTATTTGGGATACATGTATGCCTAGGAGTGAAATATCTTGTGTTCAATGTCACAGACATTGTATTCACTGTATTTTGATGATTCCAAATTGCTTTTCAAATTAGCTCTTACTAATTTACAGTCTTATCAATAATTTGTCAGTTCATCATCATTATTTTTATTATTATTATTTTGGTCCTTCTACAACTCCTCCAACATTTACCAATCCACTTTTTGTCACCTTTGCTAATTGACAGAATGTGAAATGAAGCTTCATTTCAAATTTCAAATCAAAAGGCTGTTTTGATTTCCATTTACCTTCTTATTAGTAATTTGGAACATTATTTCATATGGTGGCAATAGATACTTTTTTTTAATTGTTCTTTAGGAAAGGAACTGCAGAGACCAACTACTCCAGTCTCATTTTTCACATTAGGAAACCAAGTACTAGGGAGGCTAAGTGACTTGCCCAGCATTACAAAGGAAACAGTCAACCCAATGTTCAAATTCTGATCCTATAACCCTGCTTATCCCCTCCATAGTAATTATTTGTTAAATTCAAGAGTAAAAACTCTGGCTTTATGATGTGGAGCATTATTTAACTTGTTTATTCCCTAACATGGAATAGGCAGAAAGCACTAAATAGGAAATGAGTACTGGTATGGAATCAAGAAATCGGAAATCCACCATTGGTCATTTCACTAGCTTACTTCTACTTGGATATAGTAGAAAGATGCCTGGATTTCAAATTAGAGGATATAGTTGGAAATCTTATCTCTATTATTTATTAGCTGCATCATTTTAGTAAAGTATTTCATCTCACAGATCTTGGTCTCCTTATCAATGGATAAAAGTAGACAAAGTATAGAAATTATTGTTATACAACTATAAGATGGGATTTTTATTCAATGAATTTTATTTTTCCATTGCATTCATATATTCCATAGAAATTAAGAGAGGCTCTGTAGGAGAAAGTGTATGAATATGGAATCAGAAGATCTGGAATGGCCAGGAGCAGACCAGATCATATGCAATGTTTGCAGATCTGACCAAGGCCTTTGACACTGTTAGTCATAAGGGCTTATGGAAAATTATGGCAAAATTTGGTTGCCCAGAGAAATTCATCAGTACTGTACATCAAATCCATGACGGCATGCTTGCCTAGGTTCTGGATAGGGGATAATCCTCTTGTGCCTTCCCAGCCACCAATGGAGTGAAACAGGGCTATTTGGTTACTCCCATGCTTTTTAGTGGGATGTTTTCAGCCTTGTTGTCAAATGCTTTCAATGAAGATGAACACGGCATCAAGGTCAACTACTGAAGTGAAGGCAAATTCTTCAATCTGAAAAAGACTACAAGCGAAGATCCAAGTGGAAGGAGCGTTGGTGCATGTCTTTCTGTTTGTATATGATTGTACACTTAATGCAGCCTCTGAAGCTGAGATGCAACAAAGTATAGATCAGCTCTCTGATGCTTATGCTAATTTTAGCCTAACAATTAACACCAAGAAAACATAGGTACTCCATCAGCCACCACCATACCACCCATATGTGGAACCATCAACTACAGCAAATGGAGAAGTTTTGAATGCTGTGGATAAGTTCACTTACCTTGGTAGTGTACTTTCCAAGGATGTACACATTGATACTAAGGTTGATGCACACATTGCCAGATCTAGGTCAGTGTTTGGGAGGTTTAGAAGGAAAATATGAGAGAGAAGAGGTATTAGACTGACTACCAAACTGAAGGTCTTCAGAGCTCTTGTGCTGACCTCAGTCTTGTAGGCCTGTGAAACATGGACAGTCTACTAGCACCATGCCAGGAAACTGAATTGCTTCCATTTGGAAGATTCTGAAGATCATCTAGCAGGTTAAGGTACCAGACACTGAGATCCTTACTCAAACTAACCTGCCAAACATTCAAACTACGCTTCAGGGAGCACAACTCCAATGGGCTGGCCATGTTGTTTGAATGCAAAATATACGCTTGTCAAAACTATTATTTTATGGAGAACTTGCATGGAGCAGACAATCACATGGTGGTCAGAAGAGGTGATATAAGAACTTTGGAACTGATTGTGTGACATGGAAGACACTGGCACAGGATCACTCACCATGGCATGCCCACATCAGAGAAGGTGCTGTGCTCTATGAGAAAAGCAGAATTGAAACAACTCAAAGGAAACGTAGGATGTGCATATTTAAAATATCCACCCCAAATGTTCATATGGACTATCTGTGCCCAGTCTGTGGTAGAACATTCTGAGCCCATATTGGTCTGATCAGACAGTCAGACACATTGAAACTTGCCTTTATCATAGTGATGTACTTTTGGTCCTCACTGAGAATGAAGGACAACCAACCATTACTGAAATTAAGAGAGGCACTGTAGGACAAAATGTTATGAACATGGAGTCAGAAGATCTGGAATTGTTACTAACTCAGGTATATTCTAATTATGTGACCATGGACAATTCATTTCCCATTCATATCTCTAGGTTGCAGTTTCTTTGTTTTTAAAATAAGGGCATTTTAATAGCTGATTTCTAAGAACAGTTCTAAGAACAGTTTATAATCCTATAGAGTTTCTTGAAATTTTAATAGTGTTCATTTCCAATGAGAGAAGATATTTTATACTGCAGCCTCGGTCAAAATCTTAGCTATCCATCATATTTATTTATAACACTCTTTTTTAAAAAGTATAATAAGGAAACAGGAAGCAAATGTATATCTGTAGAACATCTGTCAAATCATCTTATGACCATTCTTATAATTTGGGAAAACACATTTATTGTTTGGTTGAAGTAACAAAATGCTTGCCATGGCAACCACAGACAGCTAGTGCAACCTATTAACTGTAAAGCAGAGAGGGGACTTTGTCTTCTATAACAAGGCAAGGCTCCCTGGCAATTATCACTCATATTGTACTCTTGTCTTTGAGGGCTCTAGGTTGATATTCTTCAGCTTGGAAAATTCTTAATATGATGTGCTAATGGCTTTTATATGGCTGCAAGCAGAAGTCCTTACATTTGGGTGGATTTTTAAGTCATTAATAATAGACTTCATTTTGACTGTTGGCACAAGGGAGAGATAATTTCTTTCTACATTGATGAAATATTTTTAGTTCTGACTCCTTTGACCTTTGTTGGTCTATTGGGTACATTTGATGTAAAGTATTTGGTCACCTTGTATTTTTCACTTACTTTCTCCCTATTCAAATGTAAGGGCTTTTCTCATATTAGAAAAAATGTGAGAGAAAAATGTGACAAATTTTCGCAAGAATTGCTTCTAGCTATTGCTATGACTTATTGGAAACAATAGAAAGTTAGTAGGTTCCTGATAATTTTAATTTCTAAAATATTATAATTAAGGTATTTTTTTTATTCTGTCATCTACTAAAAACTGTTTTATTGAATCCTTATCCAATAAGTAACATGAAAATTTACTATGAAAAAAGTGGACAAAACAAATTCTAATTATGCTTTGTCAGTGGAAGAAACTGGATTAAACTGAATATACCTTTTAAATGAGACTCCTTTTGTGATACATTGATAATAATATAGTTTCTACCTTCCCTCCTCACTTCAGAGCTATGAGGAAATTAAAGTTCTTCTGTATCATTTAGTAATTGATCTGTTCTTTATTTGTTCTTGTTCTTTAATACTGCCCCATTTTGTACAATTACTTAAGCCACATTTCTCCTTCTCTGAATTAAACTCTGAAATATAGGCTTTCTTTCAAGTTTCTTTGAAGTTACAAGTTTACTTGTAAATTATCCCCAAAGGTATATTGCAAATCCTTTCCTGTCCTTATATAATTAAGGGAGGGTCTTATCTTCTTAACAAACCCTTCCAAGTGCCAGGGAGTCTACTAATTCAGTTCTGCTAACAAGGTCTACAAGATGTCTTAAGAATTAATATTCCTTAATTTTAAGAGAAGGGTGGTCCCTAGCTCCATATAAGTGTACTAACCTACTTTCTTTAAAAAAAGAAAAAAAAAACAATCATATTATCTCCATCCCCACAATGCTGTCTACTGTGTAACCAATCATATTGTCTTCCCCATCTACCTAATTCTGGACTCCCCAAAACTATATAAAAGCTGATGATCCCTGTCTTTGGGTCTTTTGTCTTTGAAAGATTCCATTGACCCAATTTATTGATTACTGTAATTCTAATAAATGGATCATGCTCAGATCACTATGTCTCAATTTACCTAATTTTATAATGTCTGAGCCAGATTTGACGAGTATAAATTCCGAATAGTCCCTCTAATAAATCAATGTTATTTGTAATTGAAAAATATAAGTATTTTATAAATGGCTAAACATCTAGGAATATATTATGCCTTTATAATTTGAAAGCTAGCATTGTATATTGAGAAGAGCACTGAATTTTGATTGATAATTAACCAATAAATCCACAAGCACTTGTTAAACATTTTCCTATGTGCTGAGCACTGTGCTTAGCACAAGGGATATCAAGAAAAAAAAAAAAACTCCCTTCTCTAAAAAAAGCTTATACTCTAAAAGGAATGTAAGCATAAAGAAATTCATACATATAGGGTATAAGTGGAAGAAATTAAATACAGCTTCAGAGAAAACGTCTCCTGGAGGGTATAACCCTTGAGATGAGTATTTTTAAAATATGTTTATTTAATATTTTATTTTTCCTAATTACATGTAAAAAGAATTTTGAACATTTTTTAAATGAGTTCCAACCCACCCCACCCCTTCCATAATCCTTCACTGAGTAGGCAAACAATTTTATATAGGCTATAATGTGTAGTCTTACAAAACATATTTCCATATTCATCATATTGTAAAAGAAAACACAGACCAAGAAATAAAACAAAATAAAACCCCAAAGAAAAAAAGTATGCTTTGATTTACATTCAGATTTCATCAGTTCCCTCTCTGGGGATAGACAGCATTTTTCATCACATGTCCATAAGGATTTTCCTAGATCACACTATTGCTGATCACTAAGTGATTCACAGTTGATAATTGTAAGGTCCAGAATTCCCCTGCACAGGGAGACTCATGACCCTTCCAAAAAACCAACCAAACAACAACAGAAAAAAACAACAAGGGGCAAGTTTGACATTGAAGAAAAAGCTCAGGATCTCCACAATGATTATATAAGCGGTTTAATAATCAGATTAATTAATTAATTAATCCTGTTACAATAAGAGCAATCTGGGGTTGCGGGTAGGCTGGCCAGGTAATGTAGTGGATCCCCACAAAGACCCCCAAAAAGCCCTGTGGCAATGCTAGAAATCAAACAAAGGGAAGAGAAATGATAAAGCATCATTATATATGTCATCATGTAGTTAATTTTTTAGCTAATGTTTTGATTTCCTGCTTAGTTCTGGGCTTGAGTCCAGAACCCTGGACATCAAGGCCAGTGCTACTGGGTTGACATCCAGACATACAAGGTCTTATGCTGGTCACCATGTCTTTTTTATGGCTTTCACTAATCAGAACTCAACATTCCACCCCTGAAAGTCACCCATATAATTCTTTCTAAATATCTTGCAGACGGTCCCTGGGGAAACTTTAAAGTTTTTAGGGTCCTTTTGGTTGTAGCCAGAAGGGATTGTTCTATTTGTAGGAGTAAAATGCAAAAGCAATACAAGCACAGGTAGGAAAAAATAATGATGGAATAAGAAAACTACCATAGTTGTTACAATTTGTGGGTGATGAAGGATAATCAATGGCATTTGGTGAGTTCAATTTCTGAACTTAGTACAGGTCAGCTGAGTTTATAAACTAGGTTCAGAGATAAATTAATGTGGCTTGGGTTATTTTTCAACACATTTGGAAGTGATAGAGAATAAAATTGATTGGGATTAAAATCATGTGATTTTCTAAATTTCTCTTTTAAATGAGATACTTGTCATATTTTTTTTTTTTCCTGACAAGTTAATGTAAGGACAATGAACTTGACACATATATGGCAGGACAAAACATCCTTAATTCTGTTTGATTGCAGATGACAGCCACAGTTGACAACCAACCATACAGTAGCAATCCCATAGCCATTCTCAGGAATAACCAGGTTGGAAACATTTCTGTTCAAAAGGAACACAATGGAGAAACTAAGCCAGAAAGATCCTACCTTAGACTGGATCAAAGGTCATCCTCTAGGCTTTCTCCCAGATACAAACTTTCACCTGTGACCAATCAGGGTCACATTCCCTCTGAGCAGCTTGTGGCATTTCTTTAGAATGGTGGATTACTGACAATGATTCATTAGACAACTATACCTAAATTCAAACCTCAAAACAAAGTCAGTTACAGTCCCAAGACTTTTACAACAAGAGTTTTTACCTCAAATGGCAAGTTTCACCAATCATAGTTCAGGATTAGATATAGTTTTTTTCCTCTCATCAATAAAATTAGTAAAACTTCACTAAGATATATATCTATATTTCTATCTATGCATTCTCATATACATATATACACACATATGCATGTATATAGGCATTTATGCTTATGTATATGTGTTTATATATATGTATGAGTGTGTGTATATATATGTATAAGATTTATGTTCTTCAATCATTGTTCTTTGCTTCTTAAGTATAAATTTGACTTGATATAAGCACCAATCTTTAGAAATCATTTCTATATCATGCATGTACTGGTAAATTCTCAGTAAACCAGTTTCATTATTTAGGAACTTTATATCCCAAATGAATTCTTCCCAGGGCTGATGAACTTGCCCATGCGGATGGTTTCCAAAAACCTGGCAAGTTTGCAAAATAAGGGAAATCAACAGGCACCAGAGAGAAGGAACTGAGCCTGATAGCCCTGTCCAGCCCATCTACCCTCAGGGCTTCTGTGTGCTGTGCTCTTTGACACATATACACCCCCACCATGTGTAAGGTGGAATAGACTAACCCTCCTGGATGCTCACACGCCTCCTTTCTACACACAAAAATAAATGACCAATTTTAGAATTTAATGTTATGACAATAACCCCAAATAACTTAGTTACAACTTTCATAAACGATAGACAAATAGTTGTAGATGTAACATCCTCTCAACTACAAGCAAAGGTAGAAATATCTAGTTCCCCAAATGGCAGTTACAAAACATTGTAAAACAGGGTTAGCAAGGCAGATAAAATAACATAATTAGTTTTAAACATTATCTACTTTCTTTCACATGTTCAACTTGAACTCTAAGAACATTTAAGTTACTAGATGACAAGCTAAATCTGGATTCAATAATTTTAGAAAGAACCCATTACTTATCAATTAACTCCTAGCTTTTATATATTTTTATATTGACTTTCAAATCAAAGTACAAAGTTTTCATGCTCAATCTTTCTACTTAAAGTGAAACTCACTGATATCCTTTCAAAATGTTTAAACCTTCTGCTTATAAAAACTGACACTTCCTATCTTCAGATTCTTTCCTATAATCTTCTTTTATTTTGTTCACTCTTTAACTTCTCATTTAAAATTTTAGTATACATTGTTGTTAAATAAAAACTAATGTTTTATGGGATTTTAACTCAAGTGACCTTTTCACCAATTTATTTATCATATTATAATTATTTCTCTTGATTTGTCATAATATAACAAATTTGTCGAAACATAAAAATCCACAAACAATATTATGTATTTGAAACTTGAAACAAATCCATTATCAATCAAGTGACTTCAGTCCTGTTGAATACATTTCCAAATTACCTTATACAGAAAATCAGGCACCTCATCATCATGACATTGTATACTGATCACATTGAAAATTCCATATAAAGTTATCAAGTATGCAATTACACCTAATTAAAGAAATAATAATAATGATTAACACATTATTTGCTCTATGTCAGGCATTGTATTAAGCACTTAAAATCATATGAAGTAAACTGAGGTAACTAAAAATCATATGAAGTAAACTGAGGTAACTAGACGTGAGGTAACTTGCTTAAGGCCGCCCAGCTAACAAATTTCCATGTTCCATATATTTTCCCAGTTTGTCTTAATGCCAAATAATAGAATAAATTCCGACTTATCTTAAAGATCAAATTAGAAGAGACATGTTTCACTTAAAAATGGGACCAGAATGAATACAATTACCTTTTGGTTATGTCCTGGTACAAATAAATAAGCAGGCAAACAAAGAAACCTTTCCCCCTTTTTAGTGAGCCAGGAAAGAGTTAAATGCCAGTCCAATTCCCAAATGCAAGCCTGGAAACTTTCACTGACACAGCCCCCAAACTTCTCATTCTATAATCAGTGAAGCAACCTTCCCTATTTGTAAAATAATAAACTAGTCATGGGATAGGGTTGGGGTGAGAACCTGACCACAGTTTAGAAATGCAAAGAAAGAGATCAAAATCTTTCTAAAAATGTAAATTGGCTAACAAGACAAAGAGAGACATTTAAGTACAGATACAAGAAACACAAACAGATCAACATTTTTTTTCTTTCAAAAGTTTCCAAACTGCTCTCAAATCCTGTGTTCACAATGTCCATGCACACACTACAACCTTCTTTCTGCCCATGCTCCTTTCATTTCTATATGCTTAAACTTTCTTGCTCTTTCTTCTAGACACATATCCCTCTAGTGGACTTTGATTAAAGCCCTTTAAAATTGCACATAGCTTGTTTCTTTCCTATTCTGATCCAACACTTCTTACTTTATTCTACTTTCTTTTCCCAATCATATCTCAAATAATCTTCACTTCATTGAATATATTCTCTCTCTCTGTCTCTCTGTCCCTGACTCACTCACTCTCTCTCTCTCTCTCTCTGTCTGTCTCTCTCTCTCTCTCTCTCCACTCTGTCCATCCTCAAAAATGTGTTGCTTCTGACCACTGCCTCACCCAAACTTCCCTCTCCTCTATCACTCCCTTCTTTTCTCCCCTTTGCCTACAAGTCTCCTGTAGGGTAATAGATTTCTATACTGAATGTGTATGTCATTCCCTCTCTGAGACAAATTTGTTGAAAATAAGGTCCACACACTCCCCATTACCCCATCTTCCCCCCTTATTCTAAAAGCTCTTTCACACCTCCTTTATGTGAGAGAATTTATCCCTGTTGTACCTCTCCCTTTAATCCATTTTGAAGGATTATTTAAATTTGTGTGGAGGAGAATTTGAAAGAGCTCAGGCAAGCCTCTGCCTTTTCTCTGTCATTTGGCTCTGTCTCACCTTGAAATGAGTCTTAAAGAAATCTAGAGCTTCTAAAAATCTTGGCAGAAAAAGGAATAGCATTTCAGGCATGCAGTAAAGGCAGAGATGGAATGCCATACATAAGAAACAAGAAGTAGGAAATATGGCTAGATGTTAGATTGTGTTGTGGAGAACAATTTGATAGAAAACTGAAAAAGTAGGAAATAATGAATTCAGGTGTTGAAGATCTTTAAAATTAAATTTCATTCTAAAGGCATAAAGAGGACAATGGGATTATTTGAGTATGGGAGTGATTATGATCAGACCTAGACTTTAGATGAATCTTTTTAAGAGTTATGTGTATGCTGAATTGGAGAGGGGAGAGATTGCATATTATTATAAGGAGAGTAAATATGATGCTTGGGTCACTCCTTTGGGAAGGAAGGATGAGAGGTTCATGTGAAGGGCTAGCTTTGACATGAAGACTAGATGAATCCTGGATCAGCTAATTACTAACTTTGTAATGTTAGATAAGTTATTTATCCCTCTAAACCTTAATATCTATCTGTAAAATGAAGCAGCTAATTAATCTAGTCAGAGGCAGTTGCAAAAATCCCAATTCCACTAATTAAAATGTAATTGGGAAATATTTAACAAAATTAATAAAAATACAATACAACATAAAGAAGGTTAATTTGTGGTTTTCTAAGTCAATTTGAAGCAAGCAAGGAGCCATTTAGATTTGAGTTTGATAGAACTAGTCTAGGTGACCTCTAAAGTCTCTTAGTTGTGCATTCTATTATACTATACTCAATCTCACTTTAGATGAATGGCCTTCCTTCATTGCCAAAGTGTGAAAGGGTAAATTCTATTCTAGGAAATGAATTCTGAGGTAGTTTTTTATTTGTTTTTATTTTCCTTCTTTGCCATGAGTATGTGAGGTATGACTCTTTCTTACCTTTGTTCTTTACCAGGAGCTGGTGGTTGGTCCCCAGTGAATTCTAATGCTCAGCAATGGCTCCAGATTGATCTAGGAAACAGAGTGGAGATTACTGCAGTGGCTACCCAGGGAAGATATGGAAGCTCTGACTGGGTAACAAGCTATATACTGATGTTTAGTGATACAGGACGTAACTGGAAGCAATATAAACAAGAAGACAACATCTGGGTAGGTCATCACATTAATTGTCCTCAGATAAATATAATTTATGCCTATGGTATCCTTATACCACATAAGGATCCATCATGATGACATATACTTAGATTGTTTGTGGTATTTAGTCTATTATAGATCTGCCTATATGTTGCTAAATAATGAATAAGTCATCCAAAATATGAATGTATTGATGTAGATACTGCAAAGCAAAAATTAATATTTTGCACCTTCACTATTATAGCCAGTACTTGATTAAATATAATAGCAAATAAGAATTGTGGTGTATGGATAAGCCAAAGTTTGTACAAACACTATATACGACATAGATTAAGAGCCCACAAAGAGAAAGAGAATGAGCAATAACAAGATAGGATAACCAGCACTGTATATCAGAACAAAAACTATAGAGGATACCAAGAGAACTTTCTCAGAGCACAGTGCTATTTTTGCTTCCTTTCCCTTCCTTCCTGTAGTGTAGTAGGATTGGCTTCATCACAGGGCAAGCATTCTCCCCTAGGTGGACATATTCATGTGATGCCTCAAAAGATGTCCTGTTCTTTCAGCAGCTAATTATCCCTAGGAGCTCAACACCAAATGGGGTCACAGACAACTGACATGACTGGAGAAAAAGAAAAACGCATCTCTAATGAACCTTTCCACTCCAGCTACCCAGGATCAAAAATTGTTAGACAGATGTGTATATATATGTGTGTGCGTGTATATATATATATATATACACGCACACACATATATATATATATACATATATATATAAACAACATGTAAAATTTGAGGAAAAATCAATATTATAAAGCAAAAAAAATTAACAATCAAAAAAGATACATATTATTAATTGAGCATATGGTCATTTGAATTGTAGGGCAGTGTAGGAAGTCTAGACATGGGGACCCTAGGAAGTAATACTATATGGTAAAATAATTTATTTACTTGGGAAGAAAAATGTGTGAAGAAAATCTGAAAAACAGTAATAGTCATATAGATATTTATGAATTAAAATTAATTTATTAATTCTTTCTTTAATTACCTTTAAAAAAGATTGAATACATTTTTTGGCCAAATCTGTCTCACCCATTGAAATGAAAGTTAAGGTTTCACCAAAGAGTATTCCATCTACCTTTAGATTAAAAAAAAAAAAATCAGTTAAGAGTTTGAATTACCATAATCCACATAGTTACATGTGTTGTTCAAGCACTATCATGAATTAGTGGGGAGATTTACTTCTATTTTGCATTTATTAATATTTGCTAACTATCCGTATGTCACCATAGTACAATGCATGCAAACATTTTGGAAAACGTCAATTTTCTGATGGAAAATTATAAGATTGGTTATAGGACTGAATTTCAAATGCAGAATGATTGGATTGTGTTTTTTCTTTTGTTGTTGTTGATGTTGTTGTTATTGTGACTTATTTATAAAGTATGGTTCAAATTCTGATCAGAACCCTGAGAGTTTTTAGTTTGGTTTTGTTTGGTTAATTTGGTAGTTGGTCCATGAGAGCGAAAGAGGAAAAAAGAGTTTTTAGATTTCCTCTTCGTGATTTTTTATCTTTACTAATCTCTATGATTTTTGAGAACTTTAAAATGGAAATATATACTTTCCAGTTTTGAATAATCATATTTAAAGTTACATTTTGAGTGGAGGGACAAATGTGATGTTTGTTCATCAATGTTTTTGTCTCAGGTTCAATTAAAATTCATTGCTGTTTAGATCGAATGGTAGATTTGTGTTATTTTGTGTAGAAGTTATTATGCTCTCAAATGACATTTTATTTTACTCTAAATGCTTGGATTTGGTGAATTAAATTTTTTCATATACTTTGCTAGTGTGTGATATTTCTCAGATTTTGCATGAATAATATAGACAATATGTTATCTAAACATTTTTAACATTCTTTTTATTAAAATGAGTTTTAAATTCTCTCCCTCCTTCTTGCCCTCTTCTACCCATTGAAAAGTCAAATGATACATCAATTATACACACAGAGCTATAAAAAAACATATTTTCATATTACCATATTGCAAAAAAAAGTGAGAAAAAGAGCAAGAAACAAAGATATTTTTAAAAGTATAGTTCAACATACACTCAGAATTCATCAGATCTCTCTCTTTAGGAGGATAGCATTTTTCATCATGGGTTCTTTGGAATTGTCTTGGATCACTGTTTTAATCAGGATAACTAAGTCTTTAAGAGTTGATCATCAATATGTCTATTACAATATGTCTATTACTCCATACAGTGTTGTTTCTGATCATTTCTCTTTGCAACAGTTCATATGTCTTCCCAAATTTTTTCTGAAAATACTGTTTGTCATTTCTTATAGCACAATAGCATTCCATCACAATCACATACTTGTTAAGCCATCCCCCAATTGATGGACATTCCCTCAATTACTAGTTCTTTGCTACCACAAAAACAAATGAGATATTCAGGTATTCTTCAGAGCAGGTCCCCAATTGTCAGAAAAGGGAAGCTACTTTTAAATGCCTGAAGCTCACCCTTGAGATCATTTCTCTCTGTTTCTGTCTGTCTCTGTCTCTGTCTCTGTCTCTTTCTCTCTGTCTGTCTCTCTCATCTCTTGTGTGTAGTGGGAAAACGGAATGGAATGCTGAAATCTTGTACATAGCATCTTGTAGATATCTGTTGCTTCCCAAAACATTATCCAATTGGAAATTTCTGTAAGCTACAGGGAGGAGGACATAGTGACAGATTTCTATGATTATCCATTTTGTGTCCAATCAGGTAGCCCACAGAGATATCATCACATACTTCTCTATATAAAGATAGGATCCAGCAAAGGTCAATAGGAAAAAAAATATATTTCATCTCCTGTAATTAAGATTATATCCAAGTAAAAGATATAGCCTACAGTCAAGTGAGATCAGAATCATACAATTAAATTTGCTTTCAATATAATAGCTCAAGGATATTTAAAATCTATTCATGTTAAAGATACCCAAGTCAGAGGTTCAAAGTTGAAAGCTTCACATTATTATTATGCCAATTATGTGATGTTTATGTTTATGTCCTTTGTATATTTTTGTTTGTTCACTTTATATTAATGATGCATATATTTTTATAATTGTCTCCCCCATCAGGATACATGGTGAGTAGAAGCCATTTCATTCTTTGTAATTTTATCCAAAGTGCCTGGAACATAATAATCACAGTAATAATTTCCTTATTGATTGATAAGCATAATAGTATTAAAATATAAAATTAGGCAAACTCCATTTTTGTTTTATTATGCTTTTTTTTCTTTTACAAAAAGAAAAATCAGCTTAAACACACCACTTTCAAATGCTTTCATCAACCATAAACATGGGGGAAATTCATTGAATCCTTTGCAGAAATTTATCAATAAGTATTCTTGGGAAAGTGGGAGCTGAGTTATATTTATTTGCAACAAAATGAACGTATGCTTCAGGAATTTTTCTCATTCTTCACATTTTGTTTTAAACTCTCACTTTCATGGAAAATGTATATATTACTAGTCTAGGTCCTTAAACAGCAAGATGAGAGAAACAACCCATGAAAAAGTTTTTATAGACTCTGCCAATTTGTCTAACCTTGGCTTTTTAAAACAGTTACCACCTAAAAAATATCAATAATGAATACTGACTTAAATAGGGTGTGTTAAAATGAATAAGAAAAGCTTTACAAAGCTAAATTTCAGGTGATCCCATACAAGTATTTACTTCAGAGATGAAATATTTTAACACTCAATGCACTGACCTTACGAAATGCATAATTTTTAAAAGTGATTTTCAAGAACCAAAGCAGGGGATTGAGTTGTTGGGATTTCAGTTCCCTTGTTTGAAGGGATTTATTTTCTTTTTCATAAAATTTATTTCAGAATAAAGATCCAGAAAGGATGCCTTTTAAATGTACAGAAGCAAATCTCCATACTCTAAGGATCCAATTTGGTGAACTTCTGATGTGCATTGCCCAGAATGTTTAACAATAAGAATGTTCCCAACAGGGTTTTAGCTGCAGATCATGAGTGATGAAGAAGCCAGAAACTCCTGCAGTACTGAATGAAACATGAAGGTATTTCAGAGAATTCCTTCATAGAAATCTTTAGAAGCCTTAGCAAGTCCAAACTCTCAACTGGAAAGAGTAGTATTTTAAATCTGGTGAGAGAGATACACTGCAGAAATCAAATAGCAATTGATACAAATAAATATGCTTACTATGAAAACTGAAATTCTCCTTCTGGTTCAGGCATTTAGCTGGTCTAGCAAAGAATTCTGTTGTCAATGAAGACTCAAATAGATATAACCTGGGATGGCATAGCTTAGCATAGTTGAAAGAGCATAGCACTAGATGGAAGGAAGACCTGTATTTGAATTCTGCCTTCTATATTCACTGTCTATGTGAATTACCCTCAGAAAATCATCTAATCTCTCAGCCTCATTGTCTCATCTATAAAATAGGTATATAATAATAACTACTTAATGGCGCTGTTATGAAGATCCAAAGAGAAGGGAGATGCAGGATGACTTACAAAATTAAAAATAACATTGGTAGTAGTAATAGTAGTAGTAGTAGTAGTAGTAGTAGTAGTAGTAGTAGTAGTAGTAGTAGTAGTAATAGTAGTAGTAGTAGTAGTAGTAGTAGTAGTAGTAGTAGTAGTAGTAATAGTAGTAGTAGCAGTAGTAGTAGTAGTAGTAGTAACAGTAAGATTAGGACTAAAAAATCATAGATTTGCAGCTGAAAGGGACCTCAGAAGCCATCACTACTGGGTTTGTATACTAAAGAGATCAAAGGAAAAGGAAAAGTACCTGTATGTGCAAAAAATATTTATAGCAGCTCTTTTCATGTTGGCAAAGAATGAGAAATCTAGAACATACTCATCAGTTGGTGGCTGAATGAATTGTGTCATATGATTGTGATAGAGTACAATTGTCCTTTGGGAAATCATGAGAAGGCTGGTTTCAGAAAATAAACATGGCAAGACATGTTAACTGGTACAAAGTGAAGTGAGAAGAACTGTGAGATCTTTTTATACAGTAACAGCAATGTTATTATGATGATCAATTGTGAAAGACTTGGCTATTCTGCTCAATACAATGATCTAAGACAATTCCAAAGTACTCATGATGAAAAAATGCTGTCTGTCTTCAGACAGAGGACTGATGAACTCTGAAGGCAAATTGAAGTATAATTTTCTCACTTTTAATTGCTTTCTTGCTTTTTAAAAAATATGGCTAATATGGAACTATGTTTTTTGCATGATTTCACAAATATAATTGATATTGTATTGCTTGCCTTCTGAGTGGGTGGAAATGGGATGGGAAGGAGGGAGGGAATTTGGAACTCAGAATTTGAAAAGAAATTTAAAAGTAAATTGATAATAACTAAAAAAAGAAAAGGAGTTACCTTCCCCCTTTCATTGTATCCACAATGCTTAGTGATTAACCCTATGTAGGTGCTTAATAACTTTGTGTTGACTGACTACTTTTCTGGACTGAACTACAATTTGGAGGCACAATAGTTATCTTGTTGTTTAGTCAGTTAAGTTGTGACTGACTTTTTGTGACCCTATTTTGGGGTTTTCTTGGCAGAGAAATTGCAGTAGTTTGTTATTTCCTTCTCCAGCTCATTTCACAGGTGAGGAAACTGAGGGAAACAGGGCTGAATAATTTGCTTAGGGTCATATGGCTAGTTAATATCTAAGGCTGGATTTGAACTCAGATCTTTTGGACTTCAGTCCCAGTATTGTGTCCACTGAGCTATCTAGATGCCTAAACTACAGTACACACAAGGATAAAGGAATAATCTGAATTCTGTCCATTTTTAAACTTTGCTATCTGCTACTTGCCTACTGAACTGCGTTTACGTTCACTATGACAAGTATTTATTTATTCCTTGCATACACTGGACAATTCTTCCTATATTTTCCCCATAAGCTTGACTTTTCAAAATGCTGTATATGAAGAAACTACTTAATAAATGTATCAACTGATTCTAATGCTTTCCTCTAATTGCCACTAGACATATTTTAAACCAGGAGGCAACCAATTATGTAAAGTGGAAAAGACCCTAAATTTGCTGTCAGAGGAACTAGGGTCAAATATGAGCTTTTGTTCCTTACCAGCTGTGGGACAGCAAATCACTAAAAGTTTGGGTACCTTAGTCTCTTTATTTTCAAAATGAGAAGTTTGAATAAGTTAGCTCTAAAGTGATTCCTTTCAGATCAGAACCAAGATGGTGGAGGAACAGTACAGACTGGCTAGCACTTTACCTCCAAACCCAGCCAAATACATATAAAAAAAATTATTCTAAACAAATTTTGGAGCTGCAGAACTCACAGAATGATGGAGTGAAGCAAATCTCCAGTCCAAGACAGTCTGGAAGGTCACCTGGAAGTGTCTATCATACTGCACTGGTAGCAGAGCACAGTCCAGTGTGGTCCATGCCAACACAGACAGGACCGGAGCAGACCCTGGGGGGATGAATTTCGGGAATGTGTGATGATTTCCAGACTTGATGACCCCAACATGCCAAGGACAAATTGGATGGTCAGTGGAAAAAGCTTGTGGGGCCTGTGTGAGACAGTAGAGTGGTGAGGGACCAACTCCAAGGCAGCAGAAGGGGTAGAGAAGCCTGCTGAGGAGGAGCCCACAGCAGCAGCAGAAGCAGGGTCATGGGGCAGCTGCAGCAGCAGCGACTGTTTCTGGAGTTCTAGGCACACAGATTATGGGGGTTCAAGCAGCTGACAGTACACACCCCTCACCCACTGGAAGCAGAGAACTACCTTGACAAAGAGCTCAAAAGTGAAGTAATTAGCTGGGGAAATAAGCAAAAAAAGGAAAAAAAATCAGACTATAGAATCTTACTTTGGTGACAAGGAAGATCAAATTATACAAACAAAAGATAACAAAGCCAAAGCTATTACATCTAAAGACTCAAAAAAATATTAATTTGTCTCAGGACATGGAAGAACTCAAAAAGGATTGTGAAAATCAAGTAAGAGAAGTAGAGCAGAAATTGGGAAGAGAAATGAGACTGGTGCAAGAAAATTATGAAAAACGAGTCAGCAGCTTGCTAAAGGAGACCCTCCCAAAAATGGCAAAAGAGATCCAAAAAGCCAATGAGGAGAATCCCCTAAAAAGCAGAACTGGTCAGATGGAAAAGAAGGTCCAAAAGCTCACTGAAGAAAATAATTCCTTAAAGATTAGAATGGAGCAGATGGAAGCTAATGACTTTATGAAAAATCAAGGAAATATAAAACAAAGCCAAAGGAATGAAAAAATAGTAGACAATGTGAAATATCTCATTGGAAAAACAACTGACCTGGAAAATAGATCCAGGAGCAACAATTTAAAACTTATGGGACTACCTGAAAGCCATGATTCAAAAAAGAACCTAGACATCATCTTTCAAGAAATTATCAAGGAAAACTTCCCTGATACTGTAAAACAACAAGGTAAAATAGATATTGAAAGAATCCACCATTTGCCTCCTGAAAAAGATCCCAAAAGGAAAACTCCCTAGGAATATTGTAGCCAAAAGTTTCCAGGTCAAGTAGAAAATATCACAGGAAGCCAGAAAGAAATGATGTGAGTATTGTGGAAATACAATCAGAATAACACAAGATCTAGCAGCTTCTACATTAAGGGATCACAGGACTTGGAATATGATATTCCGGAAGTCAAAGAAACTAGGATAAAACCAAGAATCACCTACCCAGCAACACTGAGTATAATACTTCAGGGGAAAATATGGTCATTCATTGAAATAGAGAACTTTCAAACTTTCAAACTTGCTGAAAGGACCAAAGCTGAATAGAAAATTTTACTTTCAAACACAAGAATCAAAAGAAGCATAAGAAAGAAATCATAGAGGACTTACTAAAGTTGAACTGTTTACATTCCTACATGGAAAGATCATATTTGTAACTCTTGAAACTTTTCTCAGTATTAGGATAGTTGGAGGGATTATATACATATAGACAAAGGGCACAGGGTGAGTTGAATAGGTTGGGATAATATCTAAAAAAATAAAATTAAGGGGTGAGAGAGGAATATATTGGGAGGAGAAAGGGAGAAATAGAATATGGCAAATTATTTCACATAAAAGACGCAAGAAAAAGCTTATTCAATGGAGGAGAAGAGGGAAGAAGTGAGAGGGAAAGAGTGAACCTTACTCTCATCGCATTTGTCTTAAGGAGGGAATAACATGCACACTCGATTTGGTATGAAAATCTATCTTACACTACAGGAAAGTAGAGAGGAAGGAGATAAGTAAGGGGTGAGGGGAATAAAAGGTAGGGCAAATGGGAGGAGGGAGTAATTAGAAGTAAACACTTTCGAAGAGAGATAGGGTCAAAAGAGAGAATAGAATAAATGGGGTGCAGGACAGAATGAAGGGAAACATATTTAGCCTTTCACAATATGACTGTTATGGAAGTGTTTTGTATAACTATACACGTATAACCTATATTGAATTGCTTGCCTTCTCAGTGGGGATAGGTGGAGAGGGAGGCAGGGAGAGTAGTTGGAACTCGAAATTTTAAAAATGAATGTTAAAATTGCTTTTGCATGCAACTGGGAAATAAAATACATAGGCAATGGGGTATAGAAATCTATCTTGCCTTATAAAAAAGTAGAAGGGAAGGGGATAAGAGAAGGGAGGGGTGTGACAGAAGGGAGGGTAGATTGGGGGAAGTAGTAATCAGAAAGCACAGTCTTTGGGTTGGCAGAAAGAAGAGCTCAAAATCTTATGGAAGTGTCTGTTGAAAATGAAAGATAAATAAATTTTAAAAATTTAAAAAGAAAAAAAAATGAAGTGATTCCTTTCAGCTCTAAATACTACGGTTCTTTGCATCCTAGCAGAATTGGTGGTGTGTTCTACCCAATGGAACTTCAGCATCAGCTCTTCTATCTTAATCTCATATGAGCTTAAGATTTTGTTTAGCAAAATGTTATTCATGGTGACTTTCAGGTCTCATCTATACTAGGATCATTTACTTTCAGAATGTTACATGTTAATAAACAGGTAGAGGGAGAGAAGGAGACAAAGACAATCAGAGACAGAGACAGAAATGGAGACAGAGATTAGATGTTTGATCAACAAAGGTGTTAATTTTTCTTTATGTTTTCTAAGACTCTTCTCACTTTCTGTAATACAACAAATACTGATTATAACATAGGTATTTAATGGGTTGTTTCCTCCTTAATCTATCCCTGTTGTTTTGAATCTTCCTTATCAAGAAGCAGTAATTCATAGTAGATAGGCTTAGTCTTGGCTTCAGGATAATCTGGATTCAGGTGCTATCTCTGATGTATATTTACTGAGCATGGTGTGCAGATGGGCTCCTGAAAACACAGCAAACTTCTAAGTTTCATCTACATTTTAACATTTTTATATCACCTTTTAAAGTCATGAAAATAAATAAGCAATAAATCAAGTCCTAATTCCACATTTCCCGTATAAATTTTCATTAGGAAAATTTTAACAATCAGTTATTCTAAGATATTTGGATGTGACTCCAACACACCTTAATGTGTAATCTTGAGTAAGTCATTTATCCTCTCCAGGTTCTAGGAAATTCTCTAATGTTGTATAGCTGCAGGTTAAGTGCTGACCTGAATTAGAAGAGGAAATTTCTTCACCCAGGAATTCTCTCTTCTGTTGACATCACAAATCCAATCCCCATATCATCCAAGAGAGTTTACTATCATCTATAAACTGTAAGATGTCACTCTATTCAGTTCCTCTTCTAGGTTATTTTACAAAGGTTCAAAATAAAGTCAGCCTATCCACTGAACCCTAAGGAACCATACCTTTTATATTTCCCCATCCAAGTAATTGTCCCTTTATTTTTACCTTTCATTTTCTGCCTCTTAGCAAGTTCCCAGTCTGTGAAAAAATATGTTTTTCATTCAATGAGGACTTTAAAAAAAAAGAACCACTTAACATGGATCTTTAGCAAAGGCTTTGCAAACTATTCTTTGATGACAATATACATTGTTATATTTTGAATATATAACATTCTCTTCAGTTAAAATCATTAAATGGAAGTTATTCAGTCTCTCAGTCACTTAATTAAACATTGTTTTGGAGTAATAATCACTACATGTGTTAAGCATTTGCCAAATAGATATGCCCTATTTTTATTACTTTTCATGCTCATGTTTTATCACTATACATAGTGTTATGAATAGTAAGGCATATATTAACTCATAAGGTTATATTTCTAGAACTATGTCCTATGGCTAAAATAGAATTGTAATACAAAAACAGATTGCTTCAATATCCTTGATTAACAGGATTGGCTTAAGAACAGATTCATAGGAGCTGGAAGCAATAGTGATGACAGTGATAAAATAAACTATATTAAGAATCATCTAGTGCTACCAGACCTCAAACTGTACTATAAAGCAGCAATTATCAAAACCACTTGGTATTGGCTAAGAAACAGAGAGGTAGACAAGTGGAATAGACTCGGCACTCAAGACGCAGTAGGCAAGGAATATAGCAACCTTCTGTTTGATAAACCCAAGGACCCCAGCTTCTGGGATAAGAACTCACTGTTTGACAAAAATTGCTGGGAAAACTAGATAACAGTGTGGTGGAAATTAGGCATAGACCCATACCTGACACTGTACACAAGAATAAAGACCAAATGGGTACATGATTTAGGTATAAAGACTGATACCATGAATAAACTGGAGAAGCAAGGAATAGTGTATTTATCAGATCTATGGAGAAGGGAAGAATTTTTTACTAAAGGAGAGATAGAAAGCATTATGAAATGCAAAATGGAAAACTTTGATTACATTAAACTGAGAAGTTTTTGCACAACCAAACCCAATGCAACCAAAATCCAGAGGGATGTAGTAAATTGGGAAAGAATTTTTACAGCTAAGCTCGGGGATAAAGGCCTCATTTCTAGAAAATATATAGAACTGACCCAAATGCATAATCATACAAGTCATTCCCCAATTGATAAATGGTCAAAGGATATGAACAGGCAATTTTCAGAGGAAGAAATTAAAGCTATCTATAATCATATGAAAAAATGCTCTAAATCACTATTGATTAGAGAGATGCAAATCAAAACAACTCTGAGGTACCACATCACACCTATAAGATTGGCAAACATGACAGAACAAGAAAATGATAAATGCTGGAGAGGATGTGGGAGAGTTGGAACACTAATTCATTGTTGGTGGAGCTGCGAGAGCATCCAACCATTCTGGAGAGTGATTTGGAAGTATGCCCAAAGGGCTACAAAAATGTGCATACCCTTTGACCCAGCAATATCGCTACTAGGACTGTATCCCCAAGAGATCATAAAAATGGGAAAGGGTCCCACATGTACAAAAATATTTATAGCAGCATTTTTTGTAGTTGCCAAAAACTGGAAGTCAAGGGGATGTCCATCAATTGGGGAATGGCTGAATAAATTATGGTATATGAATGTAATGGAGTACTATTGTGCCATAAGAAATGATGAACAAGAAGACTTCAGAGAGGCCTGGAAGGACTTATATGACCTGATGCTGAGTGAAAGGAGCAGAACCAGGAGAACTTTGTGCACAGCAACGACCACAGTGTGCGAGAGTTTTTTCTGGTAGACTTGGAATTTCATAATAACGCAAGAACTTCTTAAAAAAAAAAATCCCAACGGTGGTTCTCAAGGCAAAACGCCTTCCACACTCAGAGAAAGAAATATTTAAGTCATTTGCAAAATGTAGCAGATCATGTTTGTGTATGTGTATGTGTTTGTGTATCATGTTTTGATTTGTTATATGATTTCTTTCATTTATTTTAATCTGACTACATAGCATGACTATAGTGAAAATATACTCAATAGGAAAGTATATGTAGAACCTATACAGAATTGTATGCAGTCGTGGGGAGGGAGGGGGGTAGTGGGGGGTAGGTGTGGGGGGGATAAAATCTCAATTGTATGGCAGTGATTGTTAAACATTAAAAAATAATTTAAAAAATAAAAAAATAGAGGAAAAAAAAAAAGAATCATCCCATAACATGGCCAAAGGGTCAGGTATCTGTTTCAGACAACAGATTGGTTCATCTCGATGTTCTGACCTAAGTTTCAATCCTTGCAAAAATAGGAAAGGTAGACTTCTATTATGTTATTTATCAAATATAACAGCATAACATCAGTGACACCAGCATGCACAGGAGGACTTGCTGTACAGGTTCTTAGATCTGCTTTTCCAAAAGGAAAGTCAACTTTTGAGGGGTCCACAATCACTTTAATCAAGTACATATATCATTCATTTAGTTCAGGGAAAAATTCAGCAGCCTGAATTTAAGAGAAAATATAGAGAAATAAGGATCAACAGACAGGGCTTCCAATTGTGACCATAAGCAATACATACATCACAGATCAACAGACAGATCCAACTGTCTGATCATACATACATAGTTACCAGAGGGAGGCAAAAACATCTGGGTTTTCTAAGGCTTGGGTCTCCTTAGCAGCTACACAGAATCTCATCTGGTTAAAGAAACACTTCCAATGAGTAAGCCCCAAAACAAAACCTCACTTCAAAGTATTTATACACTTTTCAGAGCCAAAGGGCAGGACCATCTGACCCAGTGCCTCAGCAGAAATTAACAAAAGTATTGAGGCCTATTAATGGACATAAAAGATATTGGGGCCCAATATAATGGTAATTTAAGTTTAATGGTGAGTGGGAAGAAGAGTTAGAGATCTTCCATGCCCATTAATAGACCTCAATACCTTTTGTTAATTTCTATTGTGTCTTCTGGCTCTGAAAAGTATATAAGTACTTTGAGGTGAGGTTTTGTTTTGGGGCTTACTCATTGGAATTGTTTGTTTGGCCTCCAAGTAGCTGCTAAGGAAGCCCCCAGCTTTGAAAATCCAGATGTTTGTGCTTCTTAGTAATAGTGAAATAGTCAGATCTATCTGTTAATCTGTGATGTATGTATTGTTTGTGGTCAGATAGTTAGAAGCCCTGTCTGTTGGTTTTTATTTCTCTGTATTTTCTCTGAAGTTCAGGGTGCTGACTTTTCCCCTGACCTAAGTGAATGATACATATGCTTGATTAAAGTAAATTGTTGACCCTTCAAAAATTGCTTTCCTTTTAGAAAAGTACATCTAAACTCCTGTACAGCAGGCCCTACTGGGTATTATGGGGTCCTTACTGATACAAACAATAACTCATATTAACAACTGATATTATTGTAGAACTTAAAGTTTAAATAATTATTTCCTCACAACAGTCCTGTTAAGTATCTAGTACATGCACTATCTCTCCATTTTACAGATGAGGAAAATGAGGCTCAAAAATGTGAAATCATATACACAGCTGGGAAGTTTTGAAGTTTGGATTAGAAAAAAACACACAGGTTTTGTGTTTCCTTTCCATTATGCCACCTTGCCTGAAATAGGGTCATTCTCCTCTTTCATAACCTCATCTTTCTCTCCTTATAGAAGGAAATGGGGGAAGCTATTACTTTTACGTTATCTAATTCTGAATTCTCAAAAGGTGCCCCTAGAAGACAAAGCTCACATAAGATTTTGTACCAGACCTCAGAGTCAAAATAGTTGGGGCCAAGAGGCCTGTCAAGACCCTTTTCAACTTCATGGCCACCACCAGAGTCAACTGCCCCATGAGACTTCCCTGGTCAGTTTTTTGTCTCTCCATGCTGCCTTTCCCTGGCTCTTGTTAGATACCTGCTCAACTTGACTTAATTTCACATACCTCAGCTTTTGGTTTGTGGTCTTTTACCTCTTACAGTTTGATTTCTTTATCCCTAAGAATGATCCAGTTTAGATTAGATTATATTAGATTTGATTAGAACTGCATATTGCTTGCTCCCTATGGAAATCAGATCATCAACTTCCTTTCCACTTTTTGCATTCTAGACTGAATTCTTTCATTTTATTTCCACGCAGTCAACAGTTGTCAATCTCCAAGCATCTGCCCACATGCCTGGTCCCTGTGGTTGTGAATGGAACTCAAAGGATGTGATAGATATGAATCATAAGAGAAACTTAAGAAACCTATTACAAAGGCTTGAAATAGTATGATTAATGGAATGAAGATAGCTTTTAGTAAGATATGTGTGGGAATGGTAAATCAACTCCTAATTAGTTCTAACTGATTGAAGTGGAAGGGATATTAGAATCAGTTTCCTCTTTGGTAAGGGGAGAGGATTGCACTAGATGACCTCTAAGGTCCCTTCCAGCTATAACTCTATGATCCTAAGACCCAATGACACATATTGTGATCTAAGCACACAGAAACAAAGCACATTTGTGAGCTGTGCGGTTTTGATGGTTTATTCATTTCGTGAATTCCCTTCACTCCTAACACAGTCAACTCCCCCTGAAGCACTCTGAAATGATGTGTACAGTAGTGACCTTCTTGCCTGAACCTCCTATATACTTTTAATCTTTTTAATTCTTTTAATCTGAGAATTGACAGATCTACTGCTCAGTTTTTACCTAGTGTTTCCTCCTATGCTATTTAACCTCTTCAAAGAGCAAGTGCTAATCTGTATGTGCTCATATGTCAATTTAAGATGTAGCACAAATAGAAAGGAGGCACAAACTCTTCAGGATTAATATTCACATTGAAGCCTTCTAAGGGAGAACAGATGTGTTCAATCTACCCAACAAACTGGTCACATTTATAACAGGATGGAATTCAGCACCTGGCACTGAAGACAGGAAGAGTGCTCTGTTCAAAGCCAATTCTTACAAATCTGTTTGTATTTAAATGATCTTATTGAGAAAATACTTAGTAATGCACAGGAAACTAGGCTTATCATTGTATTTTCAATATGAATAAATATATACAGGTTGTTAAATGCACTGGCTATTGATTAGAAAACATGCAAATTAAAGAAAACCATTTCCACCTGCCACCACACTGAAGCATTTTTAAAGGGTCTTGAAACAATAACTACAGTAATAATTTCAGTTTCAAGGGCTACATAAGGTCTGACTACTGCAGAAGTCAACTGGTCAGTTTGCTCAGAGAGGAAAAGGGAGAAATTGAGGAGTAACAAGGAGAAACTCTTGTGATTGATCTTGTACTATTAAATTCACTTCCATTTCCATTGCTTCTCTTCTGATTTGGGTTTGTCTTCTCATTCCTTTTCCATTTTTTCTCCTAAACTCTTCATCCATCTCAGCTCACTCCCATTTCTCCTCCACCTTTGCTGCTTCCTCTCTAAATTCATTCTTTTTCTATCTTTTCTTTCTCTCCCTATTGCCTTCTCCTTTATTTTTTGATTCTTTGATCTCTTTTATCCCTTTTACTATCCCCTCACTCTTCTCTGCTTCATCCTCTCCCCACCACTCATTTTCTGCCCTTCTTCCTATCACTCTAATCTCTCATCTTGTTTTCTGCTCTAAATTCAAAATAGTAAAGGGGTAGAGAGTGAGGGAGAAAGGAAAGGTCCATTCTGAATTTATTTTGTCACTATTATTCTAAATTAAAAGAAGCACCTCTACTATTTATATTTTGATGTACTTAACAAAAGCCCAGAAAAATGGGGTGAGGGAGGTTATTGCTTTCCTTCAGATCCCTGAAAATGGACCCAGGCTAAAACCAAAAACCTAATGAGAGATGAGAAGCCAGTTATAAAAGGCAGCGGTCTCTCTCCAGGATATGAGTAGTTTCATGGACATGCAGAAACAATCAGAACAGGAAAAAGATAAAAGGGTAAATCTGTATCTGTTCTATCCTACCTAGAAGTTAAGGATCTTGGGAATGAAGGAAGGTACAGATGGTACAGTAGTATACTAAAGTTACTATGAAGTGGATTTCTTATTCCCTCCATTTAGTTCCATATGGGAAAATAAGACCCAAAAGAAAAGCAGCAGCACCATTTAAAACTTAAGTCTCCAAGGGAAAAAGCTAAGATCCCCTTGCAAATACTAGCCAAGATAGTTAGACAATTAAACTAATTAAAGGTAGTTGCCAACTGGTACTAAAAGTAGGCAAAATAGCTAGAGAATGAACCTGGGGAGTTTCTGAATTGGAAAGTTATTGATTTCAGACCAAATATAAATGTTCTAAGTTCTAACGGTCTAGTCAGCAGAGAGGAATAATAAAGGGATGCCAGCAACGTCTGGAGATTAAAGGTTCCCAGGCATTCTAAGACAAGTTTAAAATACACTATATTTTAAGAGGGCATCATTAATTAGGATAAAATTTAATCAAGAGACAGAAGGAATCACTAGTGGGTTGAGAGCTGGTTTCATAGTCCTGCAATAAGACATGAAATCCCACCTCTTGGGCATACTGGCTGTGTGACCTTGAGCAAGTCACTTACCTTCAATCTCAGTGATCTCCGCACAACTCTCTAAAGGTATAAATTGCAGAACAATTGTCAATCTCTATTGATAGACAAAGTCCCTCACTGGGAGCTCCCTTACACCATAAAATCATAGGTCAATCCAAAACATCAAAACATTTTATCATAGAAAAGCATTATTTGGTGCCTAGATTTTCCTAATTAAGTCTTACTTTAAATTCTATGTGCTCTTTATAATATCTATAATTAATGTTACTTGATAAAACTTAAAGTTACATGATCATTTTATTATATATTTAAAAGGAAAAGCAAAATTACACAATAGATTTGCAGTTTCATATACAGTTATCTTTTTTCTATTCTACTTTGCTATAGAAATGCTTGTTTTATTTTTTAAACTTCAGAATCAAATAAAAATTAAACATAATCAATATTTAATCAATATTAATTAAAATGGAATATTTTAATTTTTGAATAATAAACAAGTGACAAGATGTATGTCTAAATCTCTGACCAATTTCATTTTTCCATATGTGAGGAAGAGCTGTATCTCCTAGATCCTAAAGTCCAGGGGTGGGGAACATGTGGCTCCAAAGCCTCAAGTGCAGTCCTTTGAATGAAAACAAATTCCACAGAACAAATCCCCTTAATAAAAGGATTTGTTCTGTAAAACTTGGGCTCAGTCAAAAGTCCTCATCCAACAACCTGGAAAACCATGTGTGACCTTGAAGTCACAGGTTCCCCACCTTTGTGACCTAAACAGTACCATTTCCTAGCTGTTAGCACCTACCAGTATAAGACAGCTACACTTTGGACAGAGTGAGGTGGAGTTGTCTATGCCTTCCTAATTATCACAACTCTAGCTATACAAAATTATGAACAATTTCAATTCTAGACAAGTTTCTCCATAGATTGTTGAACTCCACTCCTGCCTTACCATAGAGTCAGTGTTAGAATCAATAGGCATTTATTAAGTGTCTCTTACGAACAAACCATTACCATAAGGGCTAGGAATACAAAGAAAGACACAAGACAATCCCTGCTCTCAATGAACTTATAACTTAATGGAGGAATACAATCCTGAAGAGAATATAAACATTGGGCACCTAGATGGTGCCATAACTAGAGAGCTAGACTTGGAGTCAGGAAATCCTGAGTTCAAATCTGTTCTCAGATACTTACTAGCTATGTGACCCTGGACAAGTCACTGAACACTGTTTGCCTCAGTTTCCTCATCTGTAAAATGAACTGGAAAAAGAAATAGCAAACCATTCTGGTATTTTTGTCAAGAAAATTCAAAATTGGCTAAGAATCAGATATGATTGTATAATAAAAATATCATTTATTTGGTGTAGGAAAAACATTGTTAGTCATTAGCCACTTTGGTAAAAATCTCAATTATTTGGACCAAATGAGGCAAAGATCAATCTGAATTTTCAAGAAAGAAGAACAAGGTTTTGTTTTGTTTTGCTTAGAATTCTTTTCCTCCTATTTAATTGCATTGCTTGCCAAGTATCTGACAACAAAATATACATTGTAATAGTCATATTGATCATTTCTATATAGGTGTTTCAAAGTGCCTGAAAAGTTTTCTTCCATAATTTGACCCAGCACCTTGTAATTCCATTTGCTCTGTCCACTTGTTCAACAAACAAATTGTTTCATAAATAGAACAGCCCAGGTTGTTGTATCAACTGTCCCCAAAGTAGGACAGATCAAGAGCAAAAGATCTTGAATGAACAAGGTTTTAAAGATACTTCCTAGCAATCTTGATGTGATCACACATCAAAAGTACAAAACATCAATCAGATTTGACCATTCAATAAAGAATCACTCAGAAATACAAGTCATAGAATTTAATAAATACTATTAGGAAAAGAAAAAAGTAGGATCTTTCATAACTCCCTGCCTCCCCGCCCCCCCCACCCCATTGCCTGTGTTTTCTCTATTGCAAATAATATTGGTAAAAGCTAATGTAGTGTGATTTAAATATAAGATAATTTAGGAAGTTCCATCTTAATATATCAAATATCAAGATTTTAATCTCCCATTGACAGGGATATCACCCCTCATGGTATAAGTCATGTAGGTAAGCTGAATAGCATTCTCAGAATGTGGAGAGAAAAAAGATAAAATTGGAAAGGAATTGGAGACATAATTTTTTTTTCTTAGCACATAAAGCTAAAATTTCAACACTACTTAAATGAAAGAAGGGAAAGCTAGAAAATAAAACAGTAAAAACACTTCTATACAAATCATTGAATTAGAAGTTAGACTTCTGCTAGGTTCCGTGTTCACTAATAAAATTTTTATGAGCTCTTCTAACATTTACAAGCTCAGGTTTTTCAGGGTCTGTAAAACCATAAACATTTTAAAAACACTCTACGATGCTGATAAAAATGAAAGGACTCACGTTTGATAATTTCTCTGAGCATGACATGCCTTGGGTTTACATTATTTCAAGAACTGTTGATCTTCCATTTCATTGTCTCAGAGATTTTGCCTCAACCAATTATAACTGATCTCTGAGGAGAATTATGGGGAAGAAGAGAGGAGAAAGAAGAAAAACTAACAAGGAATGAAACAGCCCTCCCCTACAAAGATCCACGTGTGATACCAACCCTACTACCTCACCTCAAAAAAAAGGATTTTTGTAAAGGACTTCCCTACTTTCAGCTACTTTTACACAATGACAATGTTGTTGTTGCCATCATTGTGTTTGTCCTTCGTTGCTGAAGAAGACCACGCCATCAGAGAAATGAAATGACTTGCACTTGACTTGGTTTTGAGTGAGGGAGGTCTGTGCAGGTCACCAGCCTCACTTCTTCTCCAGAGCCATCTGAATCCAGTGACCAGATATTCATCAGGATGACTGGAGATGACCCAGGAGGCACCTGGAGACCTTGGCCAAGGTCTATGCAGGCACTCACTTAGGGTGAAGTAACGCCCATTCAGTGAATAGGCCTCTTTAAGAAATAGCCAGGGCATGACCCCTTTAGTGAAGCACAGGAAAAAAACAAAAATGACATCAGACTGGGAGGGAAACAGCAACAGTTACTATTGATAATCACTCTTAAGCCAGGAAGGTCCAAAAGCCAGGCCTTAGGCAGGGGCCTACTGTCCTCCAATGTATGAGCTTCAGAGTGCAGTAGGTTTAAGGTTTTAGAAGAGGAAAGGAAAGGAAAGGAAAGCTATCAGATCTATGAATAAGGGAAGAATTGATGACCAAATAAGGGACATGAAGGATCATGGGATATGTAATGGATAATTTTGATTACATGATGTTAAAAAGATTTTGCACAGACAAAACTAATGCAGCCAAAACTAGAAGGAAAGTAGGAAAGTGGAGGAAATTTTTACAGCAAGTTTCTATGATAAAGGCCTTATTTCTCAAAAGGAAACTGAGTCGAATTCTTAAAAATATAACTGAAGGAAGGTCTTAGGGAAAAGCCTAAAAGGTTAAGGCACACTGACAACTCCTTTCTGAAAACTAATTGCATAAAGTTCATGTAGACTTATTAATATAGACACCTGTGAGTTTTTCGTATTCTTCCAAACCCATTTATTAACATTAGAGATGTATAAATAGATGTACATGGAAATATAGATAGATAGATAGATAGATAGATAGATAGATAGATAGATAGATAGATAGATAGATAGATGATAGGATAGATAGAAGGATAAAGAGATAGAAGGATAGATAGACAGACAGATATGGATGAAGACCCTGTGATTTTATTCCTCAGGTGAGGAATACCCTCTTCTAGTGCAGGTCAGAACATTTTCTGCAAATTTTAGTCTTACAGAGTTGCCTAGAGTATTGAGAAGGTTAGGTTCCTTACCCAGAATTGCACAACAAATATGTGTTAAAGGTGAGACTTGAATCCAGGTCATCTTGGATTTAAGACCAGCTCTCTATCAACTATGTCAACACAGAGAACAAAAAAGCCAACATGCAAAAATAACATGTAACAAATGTATAAAATCATATGTGCTCATGCTCAAAAGCCTACACAAACATTCAGACAAAACAGCATCATATGTATATATATATATATATATATATGTATATATATATATATATATATATATATACATATATATATAGCAACATATGAAGAGTTAAGGACACTATATATTGCTTAATGTGATGGAAACAAGACCAGTGTTCACATCCCCCAAAATAGCTATAGGTTGCTGCCCGCCCCTCAGATCAGCTTCTCTGTTCTCCACATCAAAGATTAACCTTGGCTATCTCTCTTGCACATATAGTGTAGAGGCAGCTAGATGAAGCAGTAGTTAGAGCCCTGGTCCTGGAATCGAATTTAATCTCACACTTGTAACGTCTCTACTTCTATTTCATCATCTGTAAAATGGATATAATAATAGAACCAACTCCCCAGACTTCCTACAAGAATAAAATAAGTTAATGTTTGCAAAGCACTTTGGAAACCCTCAAAAAACTATATAAATGTTGGATTTTTTAAATTGTTTTTCTTGTCATTGTCATTTTTGTCATCATATGCCATAAACTACATATAGGGATCCAGGCAAGAATGGGGATGAATAAGTCTAAATGCATTATAACTATTATAAAACTAATTCCCAGCACATATTCTAGCATAAAAAGATCCTCTGCTAGTTTGGTATGCAGACCTAGGATATTTTATTATATACCATCTTCATACTGATCTCTAAATGTTCCATGGCTCTAAATCTCATCTTTCTCAATTAATTTTTAAACACAAAGATCCTTTGAGGGCACAAAATCTATCTTAGATGACTTTTTTCATTGCCCACAGAATCTAAGATGGTACTTGAATATTGTCATTGTAAAGATAGTTTGTCGTTGTTCAGTTGCCCCCAAATCTTCCTCATCCTATTTGGGGTTTTCTTGACAAGAATATTGGAGTGGTTTGTCATTTCCTTCTCTAGATCATTTTTCAGATAAGGCAACAAGCACACAGGGTTAAGTGACTTGCCCAGAGTTGCACAGCTAGTATGTATCTCAGATCAGATTTGAACTCAGGAAGTTTTCCTGACTCCAGGCCTCACATTTTTATCCTCTGTACCCTCTTTGCTCAAACAAATGACATACAAGCAGTAAAATAAAGTAAATTTTCTCTGCCTTGGGCCAAAATGCACTACATGATTGATGTGTGCAGTTGACTAGATATGAAGAAGGTGGAATTATTACTTTGAATTAAGTGATCTCTCAATCAAAGCCACAGTATATAATCCAACCCTGCTATTAGCAATATGTGAAGTATGCCCACCAGGATGTATTTGATATTGGAAAATTTTTTGAGGTGGGTAATGTGATATTTTGGTTCTTTAAAGGTTCAAAACACAATAAAACTCTACTGAAAAGAAACTCACTAGAAAAATGTATTTGGTTACATTGCAGTTCAAATGGTATCAGCTGTATATAAGGAGTTATAGAGGGGCATCTCTGTTATTAAAAATATGGAGTGAATCTTTGCCAACAAAATCAGCTTTAGCACAATGGCATTCTGCCATATATAGCTTATCATCTCCTCTCTTCCACCAGTCTCACTACCTTAGTCCATCTATCTCATACTTTGATCTCTTACGTTGCTTTCTAGCCTCCCTGCCTGTTTATAAACTCTCATCCAATGTGTATTGAACTTTGTTGTTTTTAATACACCAATTTCATCACAATACTTTTGCTTAAAATCTTCTAATAGCTCCTTTTTTTCTTATTGCCTAAGGTCTAAACTCTTTTGCTCAGCTTCAGGGTCACCTGTCTAATTTTATTTCCTGGTATTCCCAAACATACATTCTTTTCTCTAATTATGCTAGTATCTAGCAGTATGCTAAACTATGTTCATTCCTTACATTTATCCTTATGTAATTTAACACATTAGATTCAGACTATCATTTTAGTCTTTTGAAATCTTTTGAGATCCTAGTTATGTCATCCAGACTTTAAAATTTAATACTTTAATGTCATTTGCAAATATAAGCATATTAATTCAATAAAAAAATTAACTGCCAGTATTCAAGACAGGTTGGAGTATTTATAGACTGATTGTTGTACCCTATCATAGACGTATTATGTCCTTGAAATTAGGAATGAATGTAGGGGTGGGGAGTGAGGCAATCAGGGGTTAAGTGACTTGCCCAAGGTCATACAGCTAGCAAGTGTTAAGAGTCTAAGGTCATATTTGAACTCAAGTTCTTCTAACTTCATGTCTGGTGCTCTATCCAATGCTACCTAGCTGCTCCCAAACCTGAGTAATCTTAAGAGACCCTCTTTCTCACGGCCTCAGCATAGTTCAGTTTGCCATAAGGCAGTTGCATTCCAAAATCTTTGAGCTCTGTATGTAAAATTCCAAAGGTTTGTGAATTAGAGTAGGGGGAAAAGGTTGTCCTGATGACTGAACACTCTACTGAGTCCCTTGCTGGTGGTGACATTGCCTGCAAATGCTCCCAGGATGCATAAGGGTCTCTCCTATTCTTACAAGGTGGACATGGATTATTTAGCAACATAATGGGAAATGTAAGCATCCCTGGAAACAAGGTAAACAAACAGGAGGGCCAAAAACTTAAAATCAGTAGGTCTTAAGCTGCAGGCATTTTGTGTAAATAAGCACTTGGGGAAATCATTTGAGTTTAGCAGCATAACAAAAACAGAGGTGCTCCATTAGAGAATAAGATGCACTATAAGTCGCATCTCACTGGAGGCAGAGAATATCAGACAGTGCTCAAGAGAGTGTGTCCCTGCAAGCTTAGGGTAGGCCTGTGAGCCATAAATAGTGCTGTTCTGAGCTCACTTTAGGGAAGATTAAATGACTAGTCAAAATCATTCAGCCAAAATACTGGCTTTTGTCTAAATTACTGAGACCAGAGAAAATTGTACGACCTCTCCCACACCAATCTGTTGAAACAGGTTTATATTAACATAGCTTTACAAAAAGGGAATTTATTGTAGAGGTGTTTCCAATACAAAAATAGTGCAGATATATAAGGGTATAGGACACCACAGGCTGTGGACAAAGGCTAGAAGTCAAGATATAGAGTTGAAATAAGTCTGGAGCACAGGGCATGAAATGTTACAGCATACTAGACTGATAGAAGTATCCAAAGCTAGGAAGTCAAGGCTGAACCAGGAGTTTAGAACTAACTAAATAGTAGGAACTGGGGACATATTTTCATATCAAAAGTCAGAGGATTCAGTGAGTCAGGAGTTCAAGAAAAAATGAAAATTCTGAAGAATAAAGCAGGAGCAGATAAAAAAGGAACCTGGAGGCTTGAGATGGTGGCTGGTGAGAGGGTTGTCACAAACCCGGGGTATGTCTACATCGAACTGACATTGAAATATATTCAATGGATGTGTCCTTGCTTATACCTAACAGAAATGAATGTACACCCAGAAAGTAGATAGTATGTCCACATTCTTTATAATACCAACATTCACATCATCTGTGGAATCATACCTGAAGACTGACCATATTATATAAAAGTGTGTGCAAATTTGCAATATGATCCTATTAGAAAACACATTTTGAAAATAATAGAATATAAGTATTTCTTTGTATCCCCAGTGCCTGGAACATCATAGGTGCTCAATAAATGTTAAATTGAGATGAATTTTAATTTTAATTTCTTCTATATATAAACTACTGTGCTAGATCTTTTAACACCGCATACATTTTATTTACTATTGTATATGTATAATATGACTTATAAGGTTCTATGATATATTAATGTATAGTATTTGTGCTCTTTAGGTATTATACGATGAAATATGCACTGGTTCACATATGATACTAAATATATAAGATGAACTATAAGCCATGCCTTACCAAAAACCCAATAAGACTTCTGGTAAGTTGCTTAGATGGGCAACTAGGTGGCTCAGTGGATTTAGTGCTGGGCCTAGAATCAGGATGACTCATCTTCTGGAGTTCAAATCTGGCCTGAGGCACTTACTAGCTGTATGTCCCTAGGTAAGTTATTTAACCCTGTTTGCCCCAGTTCTTCATCTGCAAAGTGAGCTAGAGGAGGAAATGACAAACCACTCCAGCCTCTTTGCCAAGAGAAGCCCACATGGGGTCACAAATAGTTGGACATAACTGAAATGACTGAACAAGAAGTCACTTAGACACTTTTGACATCTATCAAAGATTCGGTGACAGCATCAAATGTATGGCTTCCTCAAAGGATTGATTGTAGAAGGATAGCATAGGGTCAAAAGGAGCAGCATCTTTTACAGATTAGGTTGGTGTTCCAAACTATCTTCCCAACCTATTTGTTCTGCACTTAGATTTAGAGAAGTCTGTTATGTTGCTGCCATCATATCCAGGTTCCACATGTTAAAATCCAGTAGCTATAAAAGTAAAATTTCATATATACACACACACACACACACACACACACAGACATATGTATATATGTGTATATATATATATATATATATATATTTAAAAGTTCAAAACAACAAAAAAAGACTCCTTTTTCATGACATGTTAAAACAATCATTTTTTGCCACAAGACAGAATGAAAGTCAATTGCCTCTTTTCCATTTTTTGCTTTATGCTTGGTAGGGATGCCTCCCATTACCTCTTCAGTTCACACTGATTTCTGTGTAGTCTGAATTCCCTCAGTACTGATTCCCTGGTCAGACATAATTTAACATTTAATTGTATAATCTTGAAATTTTCCCTGCTGTTTCATGGATATTATTCTTGTCTTTCCAAATAGAGCATATCCTCCTGAAGGCAAGGAACATATCTTATATTTCTTTGCAAACATTTCCCAGGATACCCAGAACAGAGTCAGGTCCATCATAGTAATTTAATGAATAGTTATTATTTTTTGGACTAAAATGATTGTTTGTCATGGCAACATCATAACACAAGCAAAGGCCTGCTAGTGATAAGAATTCAGAAATTTTCTAAAATTACTTTTCTAAGATAATAAATTTGATCTCAAGGCCAAGTCATTGATAAATTTTCTAGGGATTATCCTTCATGCACAGCTTGGTAAATCAGTTCACATACATAAGAAATATTCATGGGAATAGATTAATGTTAGATACCTCCAGTGAGTGAATGACCCCATACAACTGGATGGAAATGAGAAAAACATACACAGTGATAGCAATTGCAAAAGCTTCTTGCTGTGACTGGGGAGTAGGTGATAGGTAAGGGAGTGTAGGCAGAGGGAGAATGAGAAGGAGTATTTCATTAATTGGTTCCCAGGAAATAATTTGCACTTGCTTTATAAAAATACGTGCCTCAGATATGCATTTTGTAAATGACTGAAGTTGATTTGGCCATAGTTGAGAGTCATGTGGAAATAGACCCTTTTGGACTGAATAAGGATGCCTGATATCTGATTGGGTATTTATGTCTGATAGTTTGATGTATGCGTGTGCGTGAGTGTGTGTGTGTGTGTGTGTGTGTGTGTGTGTGTGTGTGGTTGCCCTTTTGTGGTAGGAGAAAAGAAAAAATACAAAGCATCAACAGATTACTTCCTATGAGTTCATTTAGACACAGATTGCTTTGTCTAAAACTCATGATTATGAGAATAAGATTAAGACATACTCCTTTTAAAGTTCTGGGTCAAATTTGCAGCAACTGTATATTATATCAGAGTAAAAATAATGTGGAGCAACTGTAGTTATGCCCTAGATTAGGAAAGGAGGAAAGAAAAGATACAAGCATTTATTAAGCACCTACTAGTTGCCAGGCACTGTGCTCACTACTTTACAAGTAGAATCTCATTTGATTGAAAGTGTAGTAATAGAACTTGCCATCCTTCTGTAGATTAAAAACAAAAGAAACTGATAAATTAGCAAGAATAATTACTTAAGAAAGAAAATCATCAGATGGCAGACTATAGAGATTTCCTTCCTTCCTCTGTTATACTCCTTAGAGTATGCTGGGTATACTCACTTGAAAGTACGTATTCTGTTGCTTGTCTCAATCACAAAATCCTAGAGGCAGTTTTTACTATGCATTGGAACATGGCACCTTCATGGTGCACTGGAACATGGCACCTTCATGGTGCACTGGAACATGGCACGTTCATGGTACAGTGGAGTGAGCCATAGGGCCAGAATCCTAGGATTGGCTTCAAATTCTTTCTCTATCAGTTGCTTAGCAGCGTGATCTTTAATAAGTCACTAAAACCTTCTGAGAGCATTGGAATAGGTGACTCCTGCTGTTTCTTCCAGATCTAAATCTTTGATCTTACCTGCCTTCTTAAATATACACTATATTTGTGTCTGACTTAAAAGGGAAACCATTCTATAGAAAGCCATACTTCAGGGGAAAAAAATCAACTTTTACAACTGTCCCTTTAATACACCTGATATTTGTGTCATTGTAACAAAATAAATCAACTTTCACATTGAATATATTCCAAAATAAAAATAGACAAATGAATAGATAAATAAATTCATGGATAGCTGCTGACTGTTCTCTATATAAATAAGAAAAATTATGTAAGGGAAAATTCTGGAGATGGAACAGCTAATTTGAGACAAACAAGGCATGATCAAAATACATCTTTCTCTTGGGGTAAAAAAAAAGAAATAGAGACCAAGGGTTAAAGATCATACTAATATATTGGGGAAAGCAATAGATTTGGAGCTCTAAATTCTGGTTTGCCCAATTTTGTGATGACAAACAAATCATTTAATTATTATGGACCTGTTTCTTTATCAGTAAAATTAGTAGTCTGGACCAGATTATTGTGAACTCCCTTCCAAATACAATTTTGGCATTTCTTTGAGCCTTGATTCAAAAAAAGAAGCACATGTCATTTGGTATGCCACGATGAGGTTGTGCTGAAGGACTTCTATGGTCCTTTTCAACTTTCAATTTCTGATCCTACAGTGCAGTTTAGAATAGATATGCACTAGTAAGGACAGCTAGGAGGTGCAGTGGGTGGAGAGCTTGATCTGGAGTCAGGAAGACTCATCTTTCTAAGTTCAAATCTGGCCTCAGGCACTTATTAGCTGTCTGACCTCAGGCAAGTCACTTAACCCTGTTTGCCTCATTTTCTCATCTGCAAAATGAGCTGGTGAAGGAAATGGCAAACCATTCTAGTATCTTTGCCAAGAAAATCCCAAATGTAGTCACAAAGAGCCAGACATGACTGAAATGACCGGATACAAAGCACTAGTACAGTAACAGTGGAAGCTATGGCATGATAGCCCCAGGAGATTCTCTATTATAAGTGCCCTTACATCTGATGGCAATTTGCATTTAGTTTTTAGATCAAAGTGCAATTTGAAGTATATTAAGAAGACCTTTACCTAGATCCTTCTTCCTGAATGATCATTCAGCATTCATGCAAACTTTTATTCTGTCTAAAATTGGACTGATGGTGAGAGGAAAGAGAAAAGCCTATTAAAAACCACCATGCTGTTCAGCATTGCTCTCTCAGCTATGTTTCTGACTCTCTCAAGCTTTTGCCACCATGCCACAGAATAAGTACTATCCTCCCCAACCCCTTTTTCATCTTCCTTTTATGTGTCGTCTTATTCAGGCCTCCTTTAGAATGTCTTTTAGGGCTGGAACTATCTTTCTTTTTCCCTGTATTTGTATCCCCAGTGCTTAGCACCATGCCTGGCACATATTAAATACCGAATAAATGCTTCTTACTTTGCCTTCTAACAACTTTGTGCTGTAGCTGTAATGATCAAATGCAACCCAGTCATGGCGTTTAAAGTGCCTGAAATTAGCAAGCTTGTGGAGATTGGATAAATACGAAAATAACCAATTTGCAAAATAGAATGTAAGTTCACAGTTGAGATTCCCACCAAAATAAACAGACAAAAATAATAAAAAAGCAAATAAACCAGAAATTAAATAAATAAAAATGCAGTAAATGAATAGATGAATAAATGAATGAATGAATGAACGAGCAAATGAATAAATAAATAAATTAATGAAGATGTGCTATATAAGATTCCAGAAGTGAAAGCTCATTTCCATCTGGCACCTTGAGAGAAGGTTTCATTGACATGAGCCTTGAAATACCCCCATCACTCACTCCAAATAGATTTTCTTTCCTTTTACTCCATCCAGATACATAAAAGGTCACTAATGGGCTTTCCAAAGACACCTCATTTGAATTCTCTAAACAAAGAATGCATATTTCTAATGGACAAGATAACATTGTTCAATTAGACCAGTTTTTTTTTTTCTCTATACCCACAGGTTCTTTGATCTTCTATGTCCATTTAGTTCTAAATGGAGCACCTCAAAACACTTGGTTTCCACTGATAGCTATCTTGCTAGGATATCCCTCTCTGCTGTTCACAGTATGCAAACTGCCACTTTCCCATGCATTGCTTCTATACTATTCAATCACTGCTTTTTATAATAGCAAATCTTAAAGTTAAAGGATTTCCATTTAAATGGAGGAGGTCTTATGTCCCCACTTCATTCAGAAATGAAAGAATGAGGTGTTCACACATGAGAGAAATCAGGCCAAAATTTGCAGGACAGCTGGTCTTAAGACATTTAAAAATATAGAAAATGAATGATATTAATTTAATTATAATGGATTTTGATGAGAAACTGGAGCTAGTATCACCAATACTTATAGCCTAGCTTCTCTGGATAACTAAGGGTGGGTCTGGGCATTTGGGACTTGTCTTCTGATTCAGGAACTCTGGCTGACCTGCACAAACCTTCACTTTTCAGATTTTAGGAGAATATTTTTTAGGCAGTATGCAGAATTTGCTCACTTGAGTCAGTCATATGACCTCATGGTAATTGAATAGTTAATAGATGTCATGTTCTGGCAAATACTAGCTACTATCAAAATATTGAATTTCATTGACTAAGGGTTGTTGGTTTTTGGTTTTTTTTTTCACAAGAGATGGATAAAAAACTAGTTGGCATGCTTTGCTATATGGGATGAGACTATAATAAATTCTCAAAATGGTAACATTGCTCATAAAGTTCAAAAATACTAAGATGTCTTACTGAATGACCTATTCCCAGATTCTACTCAAAGGACTGTCTGCACATGCAAGGCATCCTCTAGACACTTGAAAGGATGTAAAAGTGAATCCTTGACTGCATTCAAAGAGCTTATGAATGACCCTAATTGAATTTCCTAATTTCAAAGGCTTGCTGTTTTCACATAAATCATAACCAGAAAAGAATTAATTTGCATTTATTTAGGTACTTTTGGGCAAGAAAACTTTTTAGTCCTCAGCAGCTTTATCACGTGTTTCTAGGAGATAAAAGGAGATAAGTGTAACATGACCTTAGTTAGTTGTGTTATGTTACCAGGTATTTTAGAATAAACCCAACCCTATCTGAAATCTGTGTAAATGATTGCTTAGTGAAAATTCATCTTCATTTTTTAAAACTGTGCTTTATTCATTAATTTTCAGTTTTCAACCTTCATTTCCACAATATTTTGAGTTCTAAATTTTTTCCCTATATATCCTCTCCCCTCCCCATCCTGACATAGCATGCATTCTGATTACCTCTTCCCCTAGTCTGCCCTGACTTCTATCACCACCAGTTATACCCTGCTCCCTTACTTCCTTGTAGACAAGATAGGTTTTTGTATTCCATTGCCTGCATATCTTATTTCCCAGTAGCATGTATAAAGAATTTGTAACACTTGTTTTTAAAACTTTGAGTTCCAAATTCTATCCCATCTTCCCTCCCTACCCACCCATATTGAGAAGGCAAGCAAGTCAACCTAGGTCATACGTGTGTGGTTAGGCAAAACATTTCCATAATAGTCATATTGTGAAAGACTAACTACATATGCCTCCATCCTATCCCACCCCCAGCTCATTCTATTTTCTCCTTTGACCCTCTCCCTTTTCAAAGTGTTTTCTTCTGACTACTCCTTCCCCCAATCTACCCTCTTTTCTATCAGCCCCTACCCTTATATCATTCCCCTTACTCTCCTGTAAGGTAGGATAACCAATTGAGTGTGTATGTAATTCCATCTTTAAGCCAAATCTGATGAGAGTAAGGTTCACTGATTGCCTCTCACCTCCACCTCGCTTACCCTTCATTGTGAAAACTTTTTCTTCCCTCTTTTATGGGAGATAATTTACCTCATTTTATCTGTCCCTTTCTCCTCCTAATATATTCCTCTTTCACCCCTTAACTTTATTTTTTAGATATCATCCCTTCATATTCAACTTATCCTGTGCCATCTATCTATCTGTCTATCTATGTATACATATATGTGCATGTACATATACATATGTATGTGTATATAAATATATCCATATGTGTATATATGTGTAAGTATATATATGCATTTCCTCCACCTACCCTAATACTGAGAAACATCTCATGAGTTACAAATATCATGTTTTCATGTAGGAATGTAAACAGTTCAACCAGAACTAGTGCCTTTTGATTTCTCTTTCCTATTTGCCTTTTGATGCTTCTCTTGATTCTTGTATTTGAAAGTCAAATTTTCTATTCTTGATTTCTCATCAAGAATATTTCAAAGTCCCTTATTTCATTGAATGTCTATATTTTTTTTTCCCCTGAAGGATTATACTCAGTTTTGCTGGGTAGGTGATTCTTGGTTTTAATCCTAGCTCCTCTGATCTCTGGAATATCATATTCCTAGCCCTTTGATCCCTTAATGTAGAAGCTACTAGATCTTGTGTTATCTTGATTGTGTTTCCACAATACTCATATTATTTGTTTCTGAATGCTTGCAATATTTTATCCTTGACCTGGGAATTCTGGAATTTGGCTACAATATTTCTAGGAGTTTTGCTTTTGAGATCTCTTTCAAGGGGTGATCAGTGGATTCATTCAATTTCTATTTTGCCCTCTGATTCTAGAATATCAGGGCAGTTTTACTTGATAATTTATTGAAAGATGATATTGAGGCTCTTTGTTTGATCATGGCTTTCAGGTAGTCCAATAATTTTTTAATTATCTCTCCTGGATTAATTTTCCAGTCAGCTGTTTTTCCAAAAAGATATTTCACATTGTCTGCTATTTTTCATTCCTTTGGTTTTGTTTTAGAATTTCTTGATTTTTCATAAAGTTGTTAGCTTCCATCTTGTCAATTTTAATCTTTAAGAATTACTTTCAGGGGAAGAGCCAATATGGCAGAGTAGAAAAACGAACCTATAGAAGCTCCTCCCCCCCCCATAGCCAATAAAATACCTGTAAATATTGATTCTAAACAAATTCTAGAGCAGCAGAAGACACAGAAGGACAGAGTGAAAGAGATGTCCAGCCCAAGACAACCTGGAAGGCTGACAGGAAAGGTCTATCACAGTGCAGCAGGGACAAAACCTGGAAAAGACTTCAGGGTGCCACCAGTAACAGCAGTTCCCAGATTGCTCAACCCACAAATGCCAAAGCTAGCTTCAAAGGTCAGTGAGAAAACTCTTTCACTTGGATGAGAAGGGAATGCGGTTTGGACCTGCCAGCAGCAGCCATCAAGCAGCAGTGTTCATTTTTGGAGCCCTCTGCCTGAAGATCCTGGGGTAATTGAGCCACTGATCTGGATCTCAGCCCTGAGTGGCTCTCCTGGGTTGAGAAAGCGTGTTGAGATGGAGGAGCTAATAAAGGCTTTGGAGAGGGAACCCTGCAGGCAGATCCAGGGCAGAACAGAGTGCCTGTGGTTACTTTCAGACAAGAGTGCAGGCCAGGAGAGGAATAAACTCCTGTCCCTTGATTGTGCCTCTTTAGAGGAATTGAGAATTTACAGGCCCCCAGAGTATACCCTCCTCTTGACAAAGGACTCAAGAGTCAAGTAATTGGCTGGGAAAATGCCCCAAAAAGGGGAAAAAATAATAAGACAATAGAAGGCTACTTTCTTGGTGAACAGGTGTTTTCTTCCATGCTTTTGGATGAGGAAGAACAATGCATGCCATCAGAGGAAGACATAAAAGTCAAGGCTTCTGTATCCAAAACCTCTAAATAAATATGCAATGGTCTCAGGCCATGGAAGAGCTCAAAATGATTTTGAAAATCAAGTAAGAGAGGTGGAAGAAAAATTGAGAAGAGAAATGAGAGCAATGCAAGTGAATCATGAAAAGAGAGTCAACAGCTTGCTAAAATAGACCCAAAGAATATTGAAGAAAATAACACCTTTAAAAACAGGCCAACTCAATTGGCAAAAGAAATGCAAAAAACCAATGAAGAGAAGGATGCTTTAAAAAGCAGAATTAGCCAAATGAAAAAGGAGGTTCAAAAACTCACTGAAGAAAATAGTTCTTTAAAAATTACAATGGAGCAGATGGAAGCCAATGACTTTATGAGAAACCAAGAAATTACAAAACAAAACCAAAAGAATCAAAAAATAGAAGACAGGGAGAAATATCTCATTGGAAAAACAACTGACCTGGAAAACAGATCCAGGAGAAACAATTTTAAAATGATGGAACTACCTGAAAATCATGATCAAAAAAAGAGCCTAGATACCATCATTCATGAAATTATCAAGGAAAATTGCCCTGATATTCTAGAACCAGAGGGAAAAATAAATATTGAAAGAATCCACCAATCACCTCTTGAAAGAGATCCAAAAAGAGAAACTCCTAGGAATATTGGAGCCAAATTCCAGAGTTCCCAGGTCAAGGAGAAAATACTACAAGCAGTTAGAAAGAAACATTTTGAGTATTGTGGAAATACAATCAGGATAACACAAGATCTAGCAGCTTCTACATTAACAGATCAAAGGGCTTGGAATATAATATTCCAGAAGTCAAAGGAACTAGGATTAAAACCAAGAATCACCTACCCAGCAAAACTGAGTATAATACTTCAAGGAAAAAAAATGGTCATTCAATGAAACAGAGGGTTTTCAAGCTTTCTTGATGAAGAAACCAGAGCTGAATAGAAAATTTGACTTTCAAACATAAGAATCAAGAGAAGCATGAAAAGGTAAACAGGAAAGAAAAATCATAAGGGACTTTCTAAAGTTGAACTGTTTGCATCCCTACATGGAAAGATAATATTTGTAACTCTTGAAACTTTTCTCAGTATTTGGGTAGTTGGAGGGATTACACATATACACATATACACATGCATCACATATATACATATGTACATATGTACATAGATAGATAGATGGATAGATAGATAGATAGATAGATAGACAGATAGATACATAGATATAGACAGAGAGCACAAGGTGAGCTAAATAGGAAGGGATGATATCTAAAAAAAATAAAATTAAGGGGTGATAGAGGAATACATTGGGATGAGAAAGGGGAAAATGGAATGGGGCAAATTATCTCTCATAAAAGAGGCAAGAAAAAGCTTTTTCAATGGAGGAGAAAAGGGCGGAGGTGAGAGGGGAAAAAGAATGAAGCTTACTCTCATCACATTTGTCTTAAGGAGAGAATAACATGCTCACTCAATTTGGTATGAAAATCTATCTTACACCACAGGAAAGCAGAGGAGAAGGGGATAAGTGGGGTGGGAGGGATGACAGAAGGGAGGACAAATGGGAGGTGGCAGTAATTAGAAATAAACACTTTTGGGGAGGGACAAGGTCAAAAAAAAGAATAAAATAAATGGAGGAGAGAATAGGATAGAGGGAAATATAGTTTGCCTCACACAACATGACTATTATGGAAGTCTTTTGAAAAACTACACATATATAGCCTATATTAAATCATTTGCCTTCTCAGTGAGGACAGGTAGGGAGGGAGGAAGGGAGAGAAGTTGGAACTCAAAGTTTTTTGGAACAAATGTTGAGAATTATTTTTGCATACAACTGGGAAATAACAAATACAGATAATGGGGGTATAGAAATCTATCTAGCCCTACAAGAAAAGAGAGAATATGTGAATAAGGGAAGGGAGGGGTATGATAGAAGGGAGGGTGGATTGGGGGAAGGGTAATCAGAATGCCTGGTGTTTTGGAGTGGGGGGAGGGGAAAGATCAAGAGAATATTTGAAACTCAAAATTTTGTGGAAATAAATTTTGAAAACTAAAAATTAGTAAATAAACAAAAAAAAAATTAAAAATTAAAAAAAACCCAATTATTTTCTTCAGTGAGCTTTTAGACCTCCTTTTCCATCTTGTCAATTCTGCTTTTTAAGGAATTCATCTCCTCATTGAGTTTTTGGATCTCTTTTGCCATTTGAGTTAGACTACATTTTAATGTATTGTTTTCTTCAGCATTTTGTTTTTGGTCTCCTTTAGCAAGCTGCTGACTTATTTTTTATGATTTTCTTGCACCACTCTCATTTCTCTTCCCAGTTTTTCTTCTACTTCTCTTACTTGATTTTCAAAATTCTTTTTGACCTCTCCCATGGCCTGAGACCAATTTACATTTTTATTAGAGGCTTTTGATATCGGAGCTTTATCTTTGCTGTCTTCTTCAGGTTGTATGTTTTGATCTTCTTTTTCACCAAAGTAAGATTCTATAGTTTGAGGATTTTTACTCCATCTGCTCATCTTTCCAGCCAAATACTTGACTTTTTAACTCTTTGTCAACATAAGACTCTGCTTCCAATGGGGTTAGGGGTAGGGTGGGTATATTGTCCCAGGCTTCATGGGTTGTGTATAAGCTGCTCAATCCCCTACCATCTGTGGGCCCAGAGCTCCAGAAGCAAATCCTGCTGCTACTGCCACCTCTACTGTCCCAGGTCTAGGGCCAGACCCCAGCCAAACCATGCTCCCTTTTCACCCAGGTCCCACAGAGTTTCCTCACTAAACTTTTATGCTGTCTTTGCTGTTTGTGGATGAGAAGTCTGAAAGCTGCCAAAGTTGCCAGTGATTCAGTCCTGAGGACTGTTCCAGCCCTGTCTTTGCTGGCACAGCCCATACCAGACTGAGCTCTACTCCCAGGTCTTTGCAATATACTATTCCTATCTACCTTCTAGGTTGTCTTAAGCTGGAGATTTGTTTCACTTTGTCATTTTGTGAGTTCTGCTCCTCTAGAATATGTTTAGAGTCATTTTTTACAGGTATTTGGAGGTGTTTGGGGGAGAGATCAGGGAAGTCCCTGCTTTTGCTCTGTTGTCTTGGCTCTACCCTTCATCTACATTTTTTTCAACTGTGCATTTTAACTCTCTTTTTGCTTTTGTGACATTTATTCTGAATGGATGACTTGATGATCTCAAGTCATTTTCATATGTGGCACAAAATCTTCTATGATTTGTGAGGACAATGGTCTAATATTTATTATGAACTACATTTCTACAATATCAACCCAACATGGGGTAAGTCTTTGACCTTTCTGGGCCTAAAATTCTTTGTTGACAAAATGAAGAGGTTATCCTAGATGACCTCTGAGGTCCTCTCCAAATATAAATCCAAGAACTTATGAATTTTTTGACAAGTCCTAAAATCAGCTGAGCAACTGGTACCTTTTCAGCTCTATCTAGCCAAATTATAGTTTTGACAACTTAAAAAATATTAAAATTGACAACTCAATAGAATTTAATGAGTAAACCAAACAGTTGTCACTGGGTAGAGGTAATATTCATCTTCTTGCAGGATTGGCTCCTGTTTGGATTCTGAAGAGAGTTAAACTTGTGGGGGGAAAAATTAGGCAGCCCTCAGGATGATTTATGAATAGGTCCCTGATGCATAAAATCTCATTTTCTTTAGTGCATTTGTCAAAAGTTTACTCACTGTGTTTCTTGTGTGCTACTTGGTTCATATTATACACCCAGAGTCCTGTGAGGGCAGGGGATTTTTACAGAAACTTCTGACAGTTCTTAGGATGAGCATATTTGACGGATGCTTTGCTGTTTTCCTTTTAACTCCTGCACTATGAACTTTACAACGTGGTTTCCTTCTCCGCATAGTAATGCCCAGGTCTTCATGTGCACATGAAGTGGAGTTATAAAACTCAGCCAGTCATCCAATTAGGATTCATCTGACAAGCGATACTTTGTCTTTTTTTGTGCTAACCCGGGAATGGTGAAGAGACAGCATCTTGTTTGCTATTCCAAAAATATGTCCTCATAGAATAAAAATTACATAGATTTTTTGCTGGATTCAGCATAATATGAATTTAGTATGCCAAAGATAGAAGAGAGACTTTTTTTCTAAGAGGGCTGAAAAAGCTTTAAAATTATTTACTGGCTTCATTATCGTTAGGAAACAAACATTATCTGAACCATCTCTATATTTTTATGGCTAAAAGTCTATTTTAAGAGTCATAATTTTTAAACATCACTTGTTCTTGCTTAGAATATGCATGTTATATGAAGAGAGAAATTGTCAATGGTCTATTGCCTTAGCAAACAATTGTTAAGTAGAGATGAGAATACCACCCCCACCCCCACCCCCCAAGTCTATTGGCATCTTGGCCACAGTATTTGAAATCCAGTCACTATTCCTAAAGAATTATTTCATGAAAGGACTCCTGGAATAATGTATCATGAATATTTGAATTAAAAATCCAATTGCTTACCTTCAAGGTCACTGCCATAATTTATTTTAATTTTGAATTTAGCATTCTTGTAGGTAAGAAATCACATACATATTTCCTGATGAACAACATCTCTGAGGTTGGCAGAATTAATAAAGCTTTCAGGAATGTTACATGTTCCTCTGTGTGTCACTTAATTGTGAAGTTTGAATATGCATCTGACACATCAGGGAGACTCAATGCATTAATCTTATGGGCTTCATCTTCTGCTTCTTGAACTAATTTTTCAATTTTGAGCCAATTAGAAGGAAAGCATTTGCTTGTATAAATATACATTTATATAATACTCCTGGAAGAATGTCTTGTACTATTTATATTATAAGTATCTAGGGGGAAATACACATATACATACATATATATATATCTATTATGTATGTATACATACACACTCTCTCTCTCTCTATATATATATATTCGTATATATATGCCATGTATGTATACACAAATATATTTTGCTAATATATAGCTTTGGATATTATAAAATGTTCTGTATATAAAATAATATTCACAGCTTGTGAGAGGTTGGGGAAAACTTGCCTGGAATGCAAGCTGTTTTGAGGATGAAAAACTACAGGAACACATGCGCCAGGGGAAAAAATAGTGCAACTTAGTTTATTCTCACTTTAAAATACACAGCTTCAAACTGATTACAAATGCTAGAGAGATCTCCTTCAAATAATCTTTTCACCTGACACCCCTGAGAGTCAATTTTGATACAAGGAAGTCAATAGAGAGAGAGAAAGTTTGAAAGTATATATAAATCTTAACATTATGTTCATTTCTTTAAAGTAACATTTTTTTTTTTTTAATAATGAGAGAGGTTTATTTGGAAATTTCTGAAGTATGTGGTACGGTCATAGCCTGAATCTAGGTCACCCCACACAGAGTAGTGACCACTTTTGCTTAGGTCAACTGGAATAGCAAATATTGGGACCAGAGATCTCATGAAGAAAAGAATCTTAGAAACCATCTAAGAAAATCTGCTTGTTTTACGAATAAGAAAAGTGAACCCTATGGATGTCATGATTTACCAAAGGTCACATGCGAATTCACCAGGAGAAACAGGGTTTGACTCCAGAGCATGTGCTTTCCCCTCTATATACTGCCACTTTGCTGATAAAAGCAACAAGGAATGATTTTAACCACTGATTAAAATACCAGTATTAAAAATTTAAAAATGCTGGTATTGTTTGGGATTGTGATTAGCCCATAATGCCCTTGACAACCTCCACCCACACTACCAAAAATTCAAAAAGAATTGCTTTGCAACTTTAAAAGAAAATACTTCACACTTGCTGGTTACTATTGTTGTTTATTATGGATGGCTTCATTAAAAATGAGTCTCACGCTGTGAGATCAAGCCAAACTGGTTTTCTGTTCCTCACACAGAACTTCTTCCATTTCCAAATTCTTGCCCTGGTTATCCCATGTGCCTAGAATCCAGTCCCTTCTTATCTCTGCCTTTTGGAGGCTCTCTCTTCCTTCATTATGAAGTTCAAGTTCTATGTGGAATCTTTCCTGATTCCCTCAACTACCCTTACTCTCAAATTACCTTGAATTTACCTAAGAATTTATTTGTATTTATTCAATTTATATTGATTCTTTCTGTGTGTGTGTGTGTGTGTGTGTGTGTGTGTATGTGTGTGTGCGCTATCTTCCAAGGTAGAAAATAAGCTTTTACCGAATAAGACTTCTTTCATTCTTTTTATTTTTGTCCCCAGGACATAGAATCGTTACCAGAACACTGCAGCCCCTTAATTATTAAATAAGTATTTGCTTTTTTTTCTTCTCTTATGTATTGTGGTATGTAAGGGATGTATGTGGATGGCATAACTTAGTATAAATTTCTTTCAATAATCAGGAAACTTAAGTCCTTGGGTGCCTGATGATTTCACAACTGTTTTTTGTTATAGGGAAGTATTTCTTGGAGTTAATGCTTACTAAAATGATAGAGGGTAAGTTATTTTTATCTCCGTGACCCTCAGTTTCTTCATGTGTAAAATGAAGCTTATTGGACTGGATTATCTCAAGGGTCACTTTTAGTTCTAATTCATCTAATTCTGTTTCTTAGTTCTTTCAAGCCAATCATGAATCCCAACAAGTCACTTTTCTTATTTTAGTCACAGATTTTTAGTTAAGCCCTAAAGTTGAACTGTTTCTTTAATTTGGGGTTTGAGAGATTTGTCTCTGATACACTCCAGAAGTATTTAACTATAAGACTGAAAAAAAAATGAGAACCAATGCCCTGTGTATTTTTCAACAACTGGAGAAAGACAAGAGAGAGACAGAAACAGAGATAACAAGAGAGAGGAAGACAGAGGGAGAAATACAAAGGGATAAGCTTTCCCTTTTTACCTGTGGTCAGTCCAGAAGGGAGAAGGGAAGATTAGATGGAAAAAAAGAAAACTGATAAGAGTTTAGCAACTTTTTTTTTTTTTTTTTACAACCAGTCCAAAAACCAAAATAGGTAAGAAATTATGGGTTCTGGTAGTTGACCCAAATAAAAGGAAACCAAATGAAGTCATAAATTACTTTTTAAGACAACTGCCTGTGGGATCTCCATCAACAGGCATTACACTCAACATTGCAAAAAAGAATTAGTTTCCCCACCACCCCTCACCAACTACAAAAAAATCATATGTACCAGCTGTTTCACATGTAGAAATTAATCCATCCAATTTTTTTAAAGTCACACCTTTAATACCTTTAGAATTTAATTCAACTCATCCAACTCCTACTAAGTGTATAAGTCATTTAGAATAAAATGTTGAGAAACTTCAGTCCCTATTTTCAAATTTACATTTTATTAATAGAGAAAATGAAAGATTCATAGATTAAAAAACACATTTATAACGTGATAGAGGGAGAGTGAAAAAGGGAGAGATCCAGACAAACTTTTCTAGGAAGTTGAAGGATTGGAACAATCGATTTCAGGTGGAGGTAGAGGGGAAGCTTTAACAGAGTAGGTATCATTTAATGAAGAGGATTCTCAAAGACAGAACTGAAAAGGGAACACTATGAAACAATTTTCCCAAAGGCATGGAGGTAGGAAATGATTCTAAAATTTAAGGAATATCTTAGTAAACTGAGGAGCAGGATGATGAGAAAATATTTGAAAAATTGGTTTGGAACCAGACTGTGAAAAGCATGGCATGCCAGGCAACTTTATCCTGGAGACAACATAAATAGGGAGTTATTGAAGATCCTAGCAAGAATACTTTTACAACTTTGTGAAGGATGGGAAATAGAAAGTAGATAACAGAGTTCAAGTCAATCAGTAAGGATGCTAATTTTTTTATTCAGATAAAATAATAGAGTACAAACATGTGCTCAGCATTTTGTTTCATTGCTAGTTGTAATGAGAAATTCAAGAGAAGTGCAGTGTTCTCCCTTTGAGTATTCACAAGAGAGATGGGGAAATGAAATTCAAATGCATAAAACAACGAGAAAGAAAAATAAAGGAAGCAAAGTGAGTGTTGAAAGAGATCAAAGGGAAAGAACAATTTAGGATGAAGTCAGTCACTAGAGTGGTTAAACCATAGGACAGGCGGTTCAGTCAGAGAAAAGAAGGGGAAGAATCTTTAAAAAGAAAAATGGTATAGATATTCTAATATGCAGAGCATCTGATGGAATGATTATGGATACTGACCTGGGATGATCACAGGGTGCATATCAAATACTTATAGGACATAATTTTGGTTAGTTAGGGTGAGAACATTTATGAAATTTCTTGAATTACAGAAGAGAGTAAGTTTATTTACCATCGGTAACAGGAAACAATAGAAGGTTCAGAAGCTAAAGAGTGACAGAAAAGAGGGGTAAAGACCAAAAGCAGAGAGATAGGAGACTTGACATTAATTACTATTTTAAACCTTCATTTTAACTCTTTGGAAAAAATACTGTATTTATGGATTCAAGGACTTGAGTTTCAATCCTAGTTCTGCCACTTAACACTACCTAGAGCATTTCAAGCAAATTATTTAACCTTCCTAGGCCTCATTTTTCCTGTTATATACAATAAAGAGGTTGGACTAAATATCTTCTAAGACTCAGTTCTAAATCTAAGATCTTTTGTTTGGAACCTTTGACATAACCTAAATAAAGCTAATTTTCTCATTCCATTCAAATAATCCATCTGGATCTCCATTTTCTCATCATGAAAATGGGGATATTGGACTAGATAATCTATAGAGGTATCTTAAAATATGTTTTCATTTTTGTCCTTGTTTTTGTTTCTATGTTCTAATAAATTTGTTTTCTGATTTAAGACAAAAGTCTGTATCTACAGTATCTTTAAATCTTATATGACTCTCATCAACATTTTCTTCCACTATCTATAGCTGTTATCAAATGTTAAAAATGCTTATTTGCTTGATGCTTATAGCATTCCCAATGCCCAAGCTAGGTTTCTATGTTATCATTTATTCTGTTTGTTCCGAAATCGTGCCTATGTAGTGACTCGGTTTTTCTGATTCAAATATGCGTGTTAAAATGGTTTGAAGTATTATGGTGTAAATTAGGGGTAAGGAACCTGTGGTCTTCTATGTCCTTGGGTGCAACCTTGGACTAAGTCCAAGTTTTATAGAACAAATTCTTTTATTAAGAGGATTTGTTCTATGTAGTTTGGATTATGTCAAAGGGTCCCATTTGAGGACCTAGAGGGCCACATGTGACTTTAAGGCTGCAGGTTCCCCAAACCTGATAAATATCTAATTATTTGTATGATATATATATATATATATATATCTATATATATATATCTATATATATCTATATATATATATATGCCTACATATACATACATGCATATACATACACATACATACATATACATACATTTATATATGTATATACATTTATATTATACATATGCATACAGTTCCTTAATTTTACAATGAAGAAACTGAGGTACAGATGTGAATGTCTTCCCATAGTCAAGTTCTGGCACAACTAGAGTGACAACTTTAACATTTCTTGTTCCTTGTCATTGAACTATATACAGTCTTTCTTAAAATTGTGTGTTGGAATTAGATCAATCTGAAATATTTTATCTTACTATACTTGAGGGGACAGTGATATATAAGGACAATGCTATGTAAAGCAAAAATATCCTAATGAACATATGTTTTGATATTCCTTTTCCATACTCATTTTTTGTTCAAATTCTTATGTACTAGAACATTTCTTTAAGACTCTAGAAAAGTAATTTTCTCTTCTACAGGCACTCCCTAAGATTGAAAAGGAGTCATGCCATGCTAACCTGTGTAGAATTATAAAATCATAAGATTTTAAAGCCAGACAGGATCTAGAAATACAGTACAATAATAACTAGTTTATCTTAGCACTTCAAGGTTTGCAGAGTGCTTTCAAATATTCTCATTTGAGTCTCACAACAACCATGAGAAGATAGCTATTATTTTTACAGTTGAAGAAACGGAGATGAACAGAGATTAAGTGATTTGTTTAGGGTCACACAGCTCATGTTATCTGAGGCTGAATTTGAACACAGGTCTTCCTGACCACAGGTCTTCTGAGTCACCTAACTGCCTCAAGTTCAACTGTTTACTGGATTGCATACTTCTGTTAATCAGATAACCAATTTTATGTATCTTTGCATCTCCCTCACTCTCTATTACAGTGTATTACCTAGATAATAGGTACTTAACAAATATTATTGAGTGAATGAATGAATGAATGAATGAATGAATGAATGAATGAATCTAGACTCTCATTTTACAAATGGCGGCATTTAGGTCCACATATGTCAAGGATGTTTCCCAAGATCACACAATTAGTGGTTACGGGAAATGGACTAGAAGCTAGTTGTCTTGCCTCCTTGGCCTATGCTTTTTTCTCTACCGCGTTGCTTTGGGTGAGATCTTTTTTCAGGAAGCTATTAGCTTACCAGCCTTCAGAGGGAGCTAGGTGTTTTAGATATGGAGTTAAGACCCATGTTTAAGTTGAGTCTCACACACAACCTGGGCAAGCTATTTCACTTCTGTCTTCCTCAGTTTCCTCAACCATAAAAGGGATATAATTATAGTACCTACCTCACAGGATTGTGGTAAGGATCAAATGAGATAGTATTGGCAAAGTGCTTAGTATTTGTCATATATGCCTGGCACATATTAGGTACTACATAAATACTCAAAAAAATAGTATGTGAGCTATTTTCATTCATTCATCCATTTTTTTTATCCTGTTGATGTTTTATGAGGATTCAAAAAGAAAAAAGCAAAAGAAAGCTTGTGGGGAGGAAAATATGCATATTTATATACATAAACACTTGCAAGACTTTTATGTAAAGTAAGCATGTGCATCTTTCCATCCAGCTTGCTTTATTTTTACTTGCAAATTAGGAGAAACAAAACAACTGAAGAATAATTTTAAGGCAAAAAAATGATATTTGAGCAAATATTTGACCATATCTAGGGGCTAAGGGAATGAAGAGAAAAAGAGAAGGCCAATATCACAATGGGGTGAAACTCTTCTCCCTCAGTTATATTAAAGATGTGTTGAGTATCAGCTATGTGTCAAGTCAAATATAACGTATAAGTTGTGTTCCCTGCCCCACCCTCCACTTTTACCCTCCTCTCCTAAAATTTATGACCTTGGTAATAGTATTAGATCACAGAATCATAGATTTGTAATTGGAGAGAACCTTAGGGGTTATCAGGTCCAATTCTTTCATTTTATCTATTGGGAAACTGGGTCCAAGGAAGGTTGACATCTACAATTACACAGACAACAACAGCATGATGCAGGATTTGAACCTAGGTTCTTCTTACTCCAAGTCTAGAACTCAATACTTCATCACAGTGCCTCTCTAATGTATATCTAGTAAGGATTTGAGAGTGGTACAAAGATGATATTTAAGAAAATGATCAAGTATCATTAGCAATCCCACATATGGTAGTCTGGAAGGAAGAGGGATTGGTGTTGGCTGGAATTAGTGGGAAACTTCCGAAAGAAGGTGAGACTTGGGGTCTGTCTGAAAGAACATGAGCGGTGTCTAGATAAACAGGAAAGTGCATGGGACATTCCAATTAGAGGATACACCCCAGCAGGAGTTCGACAATAAGTTTAGCAAGATTGGGAGACATACTAACTTTGCATATAATGCATGCCCTTTTTACATATGGGATAAAGAGACTTATTGTTCCTAGAAATACACGATCTGAAAATTCATTTTATCTTTTGGCTTTGTCATTCTTTTTAACTGCACGTTATTAGCTAAAGTAGTGAAACAAACAATAAAGGTTTCCCTCAAAGTGGCTTCCCTGCCACCCCCAATCAAGTTTTGAACAGTAGTAAAAATATGCATGGATATTGGGATATGGGGCTTTTCCCTCACACATATTTGCTTTGACTTATGTGTGTCATAATGATTGTTGTTTACATGGGAAATATAAGTGTTGAAGATAAACTGTCTTTGCCCTAAGTTACAATGTAAATTAGCCTAAAAGTCTAGGCTATCACTCAAAAAGCCTGCCTTCCAACTTCCTGTTCTATAGAATCAACATGATATAGAAAGAACTTTCAAAACAGAGGTCTTGGTTCTAATATATCTTTCCTGTATGACCTTGGTCAAGAACTAATTGTTCTGAGACTGTTTCCTTATCTTTAAAATGAAACTTACTCCTTCCCTGTCTGACGTGCAGGGAAAGGAACAGGTGTATGAAAGCTTCTTAAACTTAAAAGTGCCACATATATTTAATGGATTATTATTCAAACGATGAATAATCATATATGCATATATGCCTACTATGAATTACTGTGTTCACTGTAGTAGTTTTGTATGTCATATTAATATTTTCTTATTAACGAAAGCATCCTATATCCCCTTTCTTTACCCTCTGGAAAAAAAAAAAGTAGACATAGGAAAACATAGGAGTAAGCAAAATGAAAGATATATAGGTCAGGCCAAGCATTAAGCGCACACAAACACACGCAAAGTTTCTGTTAGCATGAGTTATTCTAAACCTGAAATTGATGACTGAGAGTTGTCAAAACTGAAGTATTAATTACAAAGTATTTGTCAAGCTGTGCCTACTATGTTCTCTGTCTTGTGTTTGGATTTGTAGAGGTATCCAAAATAAGTAAATAAATAAATTAATAAGTAAATGACACCTTCTCTCCCCTCAAGTAATGTATGTTCTTCCTGGAGAATCATGATTAATACATATGAAACAGAATTAGAAATACTTACCAATATGTAACTAAGTGCAAAATTGCATAAGCACTGTAGAAATTCAGAGATGAAACAGATGAGTGAGTGGTAGAGTAGAAGGGTGTGTGTGTGTGCTTGTCCTTTGTTGCCAAAGAAGACCATGCCATCAGAGAAATAATGACATGACTTGTACTTGACTTTGTTTTGAGTGAGGGAGGGCTGTGCAGGTCACCAGACTCACTTTTCCTCCAGAGCCATCTGAATTAAGGCTTCATAGATGAGATGAAACAACATGCAACTAAGTCAAGTCAACATGAATATATTAAGAACCTACTATCTACTAGGGCATTGTAGATAGAAAGAAAGGCTTTGTGTCTTTCCTTATTCTCAAGGAGCTTGCAATACAGTGGAGGGGACACCATATGAACAACTATGAATGAATGAGATACATACAGGAGAAACTGGAGCATGGAAGTGTCAGAGGAAAGGCATTAAGATTTAGTAAGGCTGGGAAATGCATATTGTCTAAGGTAGGATGTTAGTTGAGACTCAAAGGATGCCAGGGAATCTAAAATGTAGAGGTGGAGAAGAAGGGCCCCTGAAAATGCTCTGAATTAGGAAATGATGTGTTGTATACAAGCAATAACCTCCAGGAGGCCAGTATGATGGGATCATAGACCATATGGAGGAGAGTAAAGTGTAAGAAGACTGAAAGGCACTGACACTATCTTCTTTTTGATTCCATTTAAAGAGGAAATGGATTAAAGATAAAAATTCAGAATTGGATATATTACTATTTCACCGAAACCCATAATTAAAAAAAAAACATGCAAAGTCATCAAATGTCATTGACATACTTTTTGCCATCACTTGATTTTTGCACTTTTTTCCTGTTGCTTGTTGATTTCTCCTGTTGTTCTTATTGAAATTCTGAAGTTTGTATATTTTCTAGTAGTGCCTAAACCTAAGCCAGCCCACAAAACCTGGAGAGATTTTTGAGCCTCTCTCCCTGGATGTATCCCTGCACTCACATGAATAAATTAACCACAGTAATCATAGAACAAAGATACTGACAAGAAGGATTACAGTAGAAAAAGAAACGGTGGCACGTAGGGCCCTAAAAAGAAAAGAACACTTCAGGGAGGAAAAAAAAAGCTTCCCAGATTATGGCCTTCTGGCCATAATCTATTCTTAGGTGAACACCACTAAGGTTTAAATATTGTTTTTGAGCATCTCTGCTTGTCTGTTATCACATTCCTCTTCAGACTTGACTTGGGTTAGATGCATGTTCATGCAGCAGGTTAAGATGTACTCTATATGTGTAGGGTATCAATATTCATTAATAGCTACTAATATAGTTAATAGAAGATATTAAAACTTATGGAAGAGTGCTGTATCTGGGGTCAAATGACCTGAGGTAAAAGTCTAGAATTGCTATTTGTTACCTGTGTGACCTTGGGTAATTGATTTTATTTCTCTATCACAAATTTTATCATTTATAAAATGGGAGGGGGATTAGACTACATCGTGTTTTAGATTCAGAGTTGATTGAACTAGCTTTTAAGAGAGTTGATTATTAAATTTTCAGGATAAGCATTAACACTTCAGAAGTCAGCAAACACTACAAATTAGGGCCTGATATATTGTTTTGGTGATTGTTTCAACTTAATTAAATGATGAAAAATGCTAATAATGTAGTTTAAATTTAAAAGTGTGCTGTGCATACATCCCCCCAAAAGCTGTTTGGTATTTATCAGCATACTCAGGCTTAGATTCCTTCTAGCTCTAAAGCTATGGTCCTATTAATTAGTTCACTTTAATGGATGAGTAGGGCAGCTAGGTGTTTCAGTAAATAGAGTTCTAAAGTTAAGAAGACTCAAGTTCAACACTTGCTGTCTATGTGACTCTGGTAAAGTCATCTCACCCTGTTTGCCTCAGTTTCCTCATTGGTAAAATGATCTGGAGAAGGAAATGGCAAACCTTTCCAGTATCTTTGCCAAGAAAGCTCCCTAAAGGGGTCAGAAAGAGTCAGATACAATTGAAAGAACTAAATAACAATAATAGATTAGTAGGGTGTGTGTAGGTAGAGTGAGAAAGAGAGCATTTTGAGTAAAGAAAGGGGAAGGAAAACATCATAAAATGCAAAATGACCATATGTTTTCCAAACACTAAGAGGAGTTTGCTTGAGAATTACAGAATCTGAATGTAGAAAGAAGGCTCAGAGATCAATCAGTTCTGAATAGAAATCTTCTTTACACTAACCTTCAGGAGGAGTCTTTTAGTATCCTCTCAAAGACATCTTTTATGGGAAATCCACTAATTTAAGTCAGTCCATTCTTATTTCATACAGCTGTAACTGTTAGGAACTTCCAAATTATTTTCACGATTGTTCAAAGGAAAGGAAAAAAAAGCATAACAACATAATGTGAACGAGAGATATATTTTTTCCCTAAACAATTTGGTTCCTGAGGTTAGACTGTGCACAGTGTAAATCAATGGATGTTGCAAAAAGATACCATGTGCAGCACACCAGCTTAAAAACTCATGATCATAGAAAGTAAGGTCCCTCAATTGTTGGAACACTTTTCTTTGACCCTCACCCTCTTGAGGTTAGCTGTATACAATTTTGAATAGCATGTTACAGATATCTCCATCCATCACCAAACATTTATTGAATGCCTACTATAAGTCAGGCACTGTGTTGAGTACTGAGCATACAAAACCAAAAGCAAAATAGCACCTGCCCTCAAAGAGCTTACATTCAAAAGGGAGAGGGAGATAATATATATACATATATCCTGAAAGAATATTCATTACTAGGGAGGCTAGGTAGCACAGTGGAGAGAGTACCTGCCCTGGAGTCAGGAGGACTTGAGTTCAAACAGACACTTGACCCTAGCTTGGGCAAGTCACTTAACCCTTATTGCCTCATCCCACCCCCCAAAAAATGCAGAATCTGTACAAAATAAATACAAACTATTTTGGGAGGAAGAACAATAACTGCTGAAGGGATCAGGAAGGAGCATCAAAGAGTGAGGCTTGTGCTGTAGACTGAATGGGAGTAGTGTGTAAGAGAATTGGAAAGGTAGGAAAGAGCCATGTTGGGAAGAGCTTTAAATGCCAAACGGAGAAGTTTATATGTGATCCTAAAGTCGTTAAATATGATGGAGGGTACTGAATAATGAGTAGCATAGTCAGTTCTTAAAAAAAAAAAAAAACACTAGGAAAAGTTTTCATTCACCTCTCTTTACTGTATGGTATTGATAAAATGAATTCAGTGTAGGATAAAGCCTGAATGGAGTCTAAATTCTAGTCCCAATTTTGTCACTAACTAGCTGTATGTTCTTCAACAAATCACTGTTCTTTATAGAGCTGTTTCTCCATCTCTAAAATTAGGAAGCAGAGTGAGCTCTGATATTCCTTCCAAGTCTAATAATTCTGGCATTCTCTAGAGAAAGGAGGATGTCAATGTGAATAGATAATCACAATTAGACATTGTCTTGATTAATTAAGGAAAAGCTATATCAACATGGCCTTGACTCATGGTCAATGAATGAGATGAATATGCTTCCAGATATTCATGTACTTGATAGAACTCCAGTTTCTAACTCTGCTTCTTCCCTCAATTAATCTGTCAGTGGTCTGCATCAGATTGATATGGCTTTTGGAAGCTGCTATGTTTATTTTCTTATGTAGACTACTGAAATTTTTGACCACATGGAATACCCAGGATTTCTCTCCTCCTCCAATGGGAACGTTGCCAACAAACTGTTTCTAGACACTAATTGTGCATAATCTTGAGCATGTCTTGTATTTCCATCTTTGCAGCTCTAAGAGGGAGGAGATAATCAGGGGAATTTGGCATTAACTTCTATTGGTTTAGGAAGAAGAAGTAGCATTATCATTTTCTAGTTTCCCTCCACAAACTGGACTGATGAGGACCTCTATAAGGGCAGGAACCATCTGTCATATCTAAACTTTGCAATTCTCTGCATATATCTTGCATGTACATAGTTACTTAACATGCAGTTTTCTCCATTGCAATGTGAACTTATTGAGGGCTGGAACATGGAGCACATTTCTTGGCACATAGGGCTCAATAAATGTTGGTTAACTGACTATGTTGGGCTTCAGAGGTAGTTAATTAAGAGCTGTTTGCATTTGAATTAACATATAGCCTGCTTCTCCTATACTCTGTAAATTACGCACCTTTCTTTTCATGCATGAAGAATGGGTGTGCATGTATTTGAAATTTTACTTTCCTTAATATAACTCTTTTTTCTCCCAATTCTTTTTTATTGCTTTTGGCTTTAAATATTTTTGCTTCCCTCTTCTTTTCAAACTGGATACAATTACTTACCTGTTATAATCTGTAGACTATCAGACTCCTACACACTGCTTTTAGTTCCTTCTGTAACAAGCTTGCTGTATTAGAAAGCATAATGAATTTAAAGTCAGGAAATCTGGGTTCATATCTTGGCTATACTATTCAATACATGACTGGGAAAATCAAGCTTCTTTGGCATTTAGTTTCCTCATCGATAAAATGACACTGTGGGGGTGGGGGGGGGTGAGAAGTAGAAGTGTCAGAGAAGGAGAATGGGCAGTGAATTAGAGGATCTCTTAATTCCCTTCCAGAGGTAAATTTTATTATCTAGCTAACTATATGTATACATACA